>NW_028301402.1:0-5000 GCF_061612785.1 Hesperophylax consimilis | reverse complement strand
CAATATAATTTTATGCCAATAAAATTTTAGGCCAATAAAATTTTCTGCCAATAAAATTTGATGCCAATAAAATCTTCTGCCAATATAATTTTATGCCAATAAAAATTTTTTGCCAATACTTATTAGCAAAAAATTGATCTTTGTCAATGGAATTTAAATTTAAAAAAGTAAAATAAATACAAAACAATACAAGAACAACACGTCAACTCAACAGAGATCAAATGGGAAAATAATTCACCGACTCCAGATATTTTCATATCGGAGGGTTCGGCTCGGTAGAACTCCTAACGGGGCCTATAAATAAATCCTACAGATCCCTCAACATAAACATTTAAAAAAATCTTTTGTTATCCTACATGTATTCAAAATGACCGACTTTTGCATCTTTATATATAAATTTTTTGATAGATCTAATACGCCTAAATTTTTAATAAGAGAGCTAGGTATAATGCCGGTAGCCGAAATAACGAATGGTAATATTTTTATAGTCTGAGAATGCCAAATTCTTTTTTTCTCATTTCCTAAATCTGTGTATTTTCTTATTTTTTCACTAACAGATTTTTGAATATTACAGGAATTCGGAATAGCGACATCGATGATATAAGTTATTTTTAAAAATTTTGTCATGTAAAACTATATCGGTTCTATTATGACTAATCGCTCGATCTGTTAGTTATATATTTAGTTAGTTATGTTAGTTATTTATTATTATTATTATTATATCTATGTTAAGTTTTTATTTTTATTTGAAATATGTTCTTATTGTGTAAATTTGAAATAACTACGTACCTCTGTATTAAGTTTTTTTAAACTCACCGGGAACGGTCGGTCGGTATCATCGATTAAATGAAATAATTTAAAATTTCCAAAATGCGAATACGAAAGTAAGTGACGAGAGTAAATTTATTTACCGAGACCGAGCGCCTTGTGCCCGGTTTCGCGAGCCGCCCGAGGCCCGACGGCCCGGCCGCCTGCGCGCCTTCGAGGGGTCGGAGCGGGCGCATCGCGCTCGGCGCCGTCCCGAGCGAGAACGCGACCCGGCACAGCTTTGTGCCCGCCGAGTGTGGCGGGCTCTCGATGCACGGCGTTCGCAAACTGCGGCGGCCTATCGGTCGTGTCGGCGGTGTTATTTGCGAGAAACTACGTGACGCCCGCTTCTGCGCGGCGTTCGCGCTCATGTTTTGACTCTGGAGTTCCGCGCGAGCAGAATTTTCAAAAGCAAAGGCGGAGGATTTTATCCCCGTCTCACTGTTGCCTCGCCAAAGGCGTGCGCTTTCGGTGTACACGTTTTACGAATGGGAATTATAAATCGGACGATAGCGTCGTCGCGGGTGCGGTCTCTCTCTCTCGGGCGGGAGCCGTCCTACGCGCGCTTTCTTCGTTTGAAGCAAAAATTTTCCCGCGGAGCTTTCGTCTAGCGACGGTCGCCGAGCGGGAGAATATAGCGGTACGCATAATGAGCGTGACTCGTGCGGGTGACTCCGTCGCGTGTTCTTTAACGCCGTGTTGTCCGCGCCCTCTACGCGAGGGCGGGCCTCTGTCGTTCGGAGGATTAAAAACCCTCCGACGGTGGTGCAGCTCCCTGGTTGATCCTGCCAGTAATCATATGCTTGTCTCAAAGACTAAGCCATGCAAGTCTCAGTAAAAGCCGAATTAAGGTGAAACCGCGAATGGCTCAATATATCAGTTTTGGTTCCTTAGATCGTACACGGTTACTTGGATAACTGTGGCAATTCTAGAGCTAATACATGCAAACGAGGTTCTGACCGGTAACGGGAGGAATGCTTTTATTAGATCAAAAACCAATCGGCGGCGGGGTTCGCGCCCCGTCCGTCGCCATTCGAGATGACTCTAGATAACTTTGAGCTGATCGCACGGTCTAGCACCGGCGACGCATCTTTCAAATGTCTGCCTTATCAACTGTCGATGGTAGTTTATGCGACTACCATGGTTGTCACGGGTAACGGGGAATCAGGGTTCGATTCCGGAGAGGGAGCCTGAGAAACGGCTACCACATCCACGGAAGGCAGCAGGCGCGCAAATTACCCACTCCCGGCACGGGGAGGTAGTGACGAAAAATAACGATACGGGACTCGTCCGAGGCCTCGTGATCGGAATGATTACACTTTAAATCCTTTAATGAGGATCCATTGGAGGGCAAGTCTGGTGCCAGCAGCCGCGGTAATTCCAGCTCCAATAGCATATACTAAAGTTGTTGCGGTTAAAAAGCTCGTAGTTGAAATTGTGTCCTGCGGTGTCGGTCTACCGAATGCGGTACGACAGGCACGTCTGCGGGGCTTCTCGCCGGTGCGTCCACCGCCGGCGTGTGTCGGTCGGCCTCACGGTCGGCCGCGCACCGAGGCGGGCCGTCGCGGCTGTTTACTTTGAACAAATTAGAGTGCTCAAAGCGGGCTAACACTTGCCTGAATATTGTACGCATGGAATAATAGAATAGGACCTCGGTTCTGTTTTGTTGGCTTTCTGATACCAGAGGTAATGATTAATAGGGACGACTGGGGGCATTCGTATTGAGACGTTAGAGGTGAAATTCTTGGATCGTCGCAAGACGGACTAAAGCGAAAGCATTTGCCAAAGGTGTTTTCATTAATCAAGAACGAAAGTTAGAGGTTCGAAGGCGATTAGATACCGCTGTAGTTCTAACCATAAATGATGCCAGCCAGCGATCCGCCGAAGTTTCATAATTTTAACCCGGTGGGCAGCTCCCGGGAAACCAAAGCTTTCGGGCTCCGGGGGGAGTATGGTTGCAAAGCTGAAACTTAAAGGAATTGACGGAAGGGCACCACCAGGAGTGGAGCCTGCGGCTTAATTCGACTCAACACGGGAAAACTCACCAGGCCCGGACACTGGAAGGATTGACGGATTAACAGCTCTTTCTCGATTCGGTGGGTGGTGGTGCATGGCCGCTCTTAGTTGGTGGAGCGATTTGTCAGGTTAATTCCGGTAACGAACGTAACTCTAGCCTATTAAATAGACGTGCAACCGGTATCACGAGGGTCCGTGTGCGCGCGGCTTCGGCGTTCGCGCGTCGGGGTCGTGCGTTTCGCGGTCTTCACTACCGGCGTACAATGAAAATCTTCTTAGAGGGACCGGCGGTATATATAGCCGCACGAGATTGAGCAATAGCAGGTCTGTGATGCCCTTAGATGTCCTGGGCCGCACGCGCGCTACACTGAAGGGATCAGCGTGTCCTCCTTGGCCTAACGGCCCGGGTAACCCGATGAAACCCCTTCGTGATAGGGATTGGGGTTTGCAATTCTCCCCCATGAACGAGGAATTCCTAGTAAAAGCGAGTCACCAGCTCGCGTTGATTGCGTCCCTGCCCTTTGTACACACCGCCCGTCGCTACTACCGATGGATGATTTGGTGAGGTCTTCGGACTGGTGCGCGGAAGCTCTCACGGGCATCCGACGCGTCGGAAAGTTTGACCGAATTTGATCATTTAGAGGAAGTAAAAGTCGTAACAAGGTTTCCGTAGGTGAACCTGCGGAAGGATCATTTCCTGTGTTTAATGTTTGTGCTTTCCATGATATGAAATATTATTATGAAACAAAACATATTATACATATAAACCATAATCGAACGAATGCTAAATTACTGCGTCGGAGATCGCCCTAGGGCGCCGATGCGAACCGAGAACCGCCGGCGTCGAGCGGAGGAGGGCTCCGTCCTCTATCCGCTCGTCCGGTGAAATTTTACCCGTCGCCGTGAAGGCGGCGGTACAAAATTAATCTTTTTGTCGAATGGAATTATAAACATTTCGAAAACGCAAACCAAATTGTAAAAACCGAAAACTAAAACGTATCTATTTATGTTTGTTTTTATCATTATTACCCTGAACGGCGGATCACTCGGCTCGTGGGTCGATGAAGAACGCAGCTAAATGCGCGTCAGAGTGTGAACTGCAGGACACATGAGCATCGACATTTCGAACGCACATTGCGGTCCGAGCAAGACGTAGTTTGTCGACGGACCACTCCTGTTTGAGGGTCGCGCACACAATGCGACCAGACTGTTCTCTCGCCCCCGTCCTCGGACGGGGGCGCGCAGAGCGAGCGTTGCCGGCGTCGCCGGGGCCCGCGCGCGTCGTCTCCTCGGAGACGCGCGCCGGGACCTCGGCGTCCGGTTAAATTTGACGAAGTGCTCTCTCGATGCGCGCGATTTCCGCTTGCGTTATACCAAACGCGGAGGAACGCGTGCGAGCCTTGAGCTAGCGACGACGCTGAAAACTGGGCAGTCTACCGCGCGAGCGGTCGGCTGTCCGGGGCGATCTTCGCGCTCTCGGCCGCGCGCACCTCCGCGGACGCTCGTCGGTTTCGCGCCCGCTTGACAGAGTCTGCACGGGCGAGAATACGCGCACACTGTTGCTTTGCGTACTTCTCGAATTTATAAAATTTTTGTTGTCGACCTCAAATCAGGAGAGATCACCCGCCGAACTTAAGCATATCAGTAAGCGGAGGAAAAGAAACTAACGAGGATTCCCCGAGTAGCGGCGAGCGAAACGGGAAGAGCCCAGCGCTGAATCCTGCGGCCCCGGCGGGCCGCCGGGAAATGTAGCGTTCGGGAGGAGAGTTATACATACACGCGCGGTCATTAGTCACGGCTGCCTGTCCAAGTTCATCTTGAACGGGGCCCGCTTACCCGCAGAGGGTGCCAGGCCCGTGGTGACGGTAGCCGGCCGCGACGGTCTCTCTCCCTAGAGTCGGGTTGCTTGAGAGTGCAGCCCTAAGTGGGTGGTAAACTCCATCTAAGGCTAAATACTACCACGAGACCGATAGCGAACAAGTACCGTGAGGGAAAGTTGAAAAGAACTTTGAAGAGAGAGTTAAAGAGTACGTGAAACCGTTCAGGGGTAAACCTGTGGAACTCAAACGAGCGAACGGGGAGATTCATCGTGTCTTCCGTCGGGGCTCGCGCCTCGCGCAAACCTTCGCCTTCGGCTTTCGGGTCGGGGCGGTGGGTGCGCGGGTGCGCCGTCAGGA
>NW_028301401.1:0-47556 GCF_061612785.1 Hesperophylax consimilis | reverse complement strand
TCTAAAAATTACTGAAAAAGCATGCAACGTCATAAAACCTAAAGACATTAAGTGTTAAGAACGTCGTAAAACCTAAAAATTTGTCTAAAACACCATAAATCGTTGTAAAACACTGAAAATTACTGAAAAACTCATAAAAAATGTGTAAAAACGTCATAAAACCTAAAAATTGTCTAAAACAGCGTATATCGTCGTAAAAAACTGAAAATTACTGAAAAAGCATGCAACGTCATAAAACCTAAAGACTTAAGTGTTAAGAACGTCATAAAAACCTCAAAAATCTTCTAAAACACCATAAATCGTTGTAAAACACTGAAAAATACTGAAAAACCATAAAAAAATGGTATAAAAACGTCATAAAACCTAAAAAATTGTCTAAAACAGCGTATATCGTCGAAAAAAACTGAAAATTAGTGAATAAGCATGCAAAATGTGTAAAAAACGTCATAAAACCTAAAGACTTGTCTAAAACAGTAAAAATGTGTACTAAATGTGTAAAAACGTCATAAAACCTAAAAATTGTCTAAAACAGCGTATATCGTCGTAAAAAACTGAAAATTACTGAAAAAGCATGCAACGTCATAAAACCTAAAGACATAAGTGTTAAGAACGTCATAAAACCTAAAAAATTGTCTAAAACACCATAAATCGTTGTGAAACACTGAAATTACTGAAAAACCATAAAAAATGTGTAAAACGTCATAAAACCTCAAAAATTGTCTCAAACAGCGTATATCGTAGTAAAAATTACGAAAATTATTGAAAAAGCATGCAAAATGTGTAAAAACGTCATAAAACCTAAAAAATTGTCCTAAAACAGTGTATATAGTCGTAAAAAACTGAAAATTACTGAATAAGCATGCAAAATGTGTAAAAACGTCATAAAACCTAAAAAATTGTCTAAAACACCATAAATCGTTGTAAAAAACTGAAAATTACTGAAAAACCATAAAAATGTGTTAAAACGTCATAAAAACCTCAAAAATTGTCTAAAACAGCATATGTCGTAGTAAAAATTACGAAAATTACTGAAAAAGCATGCAAATTGTGTAAAAACGTCATAAAACCTCAAAAATTGTCTAAAATAGCATTAACCGACTGAAAATTACTGAAAAACCATAAAAAATGTTTTAAAACCTTCAAAAAACCTCAAATGATTACTTAAACAGCGTTAATCGTCGTAAAACACTGAAAATTACTGAAAAATCATAAAAAATGAGTAAAAACGTCATGAAACTTCAAAAATTGTCTAAAACAACGTATATCGTCGAAAAAAACTGAAAATTAGTGAATAAGCATGCAAAATGTGTAAAAACGTCATAAAACCTAAAAATTGTCTAAAACACCATAAATCGTTGTAAAACACTGAAAATTACTGAAAAACCATAAAAAATGTGTAAAAACGTCATAAAACCTAAAAAATATTCTAAAACACCATAAATCGTTGTAAAACACTGAAAAATTACTGAAAAACCATAAAAATGTGTAAAAACGTCATAAAACCTCAAAAATTGTATAAAACAGCGTATATCGTCAAAAAAAACTGAAAATTAGTGAATAAGCATGCAAAATGTGTAAAAACGTCATAAAACCTAAAGAATTGTCAAAAACAGCATAAATCGTCGTAAAACACTTAAAATTACTGAAAAACCATAAAAAATGAGTAAAAACGTCATAAAACCTCAAAAATTGTCTAAAACAGCGTATATCGTTGTAAAACACTGAAAATTACTGAAAAAACCATAAAAAATGTGTAAAAACGTCAAGAAACCTCAAAAATTGTCTAAAACAGCGTATATCGTAGTAAAAATTACGAAAATTACTGAAAAAGCATGCAAAATGTGTAAGAACGTCATTAAACCTAAAAAATTGTCTAAAACACCATAAATCGTTGTAAAACACTGAAAAATTACTGAAAAACCATAAAAAATGTGTAAAAACGTCATAAAACCTCAAAAATTGTCTAAAACAGCATATGTCGTAGTAAAAATTACGAAAATTACTGAAAAAGCATGCAAATTGTGTAAAAACGTCATAAAACCTCAAAAATTGTCTAAAATAGCATTAACCGACTGAAAATTACTGAAAAACCATAAAAAATGTTTAAAACCTTCAAAAAACCTCAAATGATTACTTAAACAGCGTTAATCGTCGTAAAACACTGAAAATTACTGAAAAATCATAAAAAATGAGTAAAAACGTCATGAAACCTCAAAAATTGTATAAAACAGCGTATATCGTCGTTTAAAACTGAGAATTACTGAAAAAGCATGCAAATTGTTTAAAAAAGTCATAAAACCTCAAATATTGTCTAAAACAGCATTAAACCGACTGAAAATTACTGAAAAACCATAAAAAATGTTTTAAAAACCTTCAAAAAACCCTCAAATGATTACTTTAACAGCGTTAATCGTCGTAAAACACTGAAAATTACTGAAAAATCATAAAAAATGAGTAAAAACGTCATGAAACCTCAAAAATTGTCTAAAACAGCGTACATCGTCGAAAAAAACTGAAAATTAGTGAATAAGCATGCAAAAATGTGTAAAAACGTCATAATACCTAAAAAATTGTCTAAAACACCATAAATCGTTGTAAAACACTGAAAATTACTGAAAATTACTGAAAAACCATAAAAAATGTGTAAAAACGTCATAAAACCTAAAAAATTGTCTAAAACACCATAAATCGTTGTAAAACACTGAAAATTACTGAAAATTACTGAAAAACCATAAAAAATGTGTAAAAACGTCATAAAACCTAAAAAATTGTCTTAAACACCATAAATCGTTGTAAAACACTGAAAATTACTGAAAAACCATAAAAAATGTGTAAAAACGTCATAAAAACCTCAAAAATTGTACAAAACAGCGTATATCGTCGAAAAAAAACTGAATATTAGTGAATAAGCATGCAAAATGTGTAAAAACGTCATAAAACCTAAAGAATTGTCAAAAACAGCATAAATCGTCGTAAAACACTTAAAATTACTGAAAAACCATAAAAAATGAGTAAAAACGTCATAAAACCTCAAAAATTGTCTAAAACAGCGTATATCGTTGTAAAACACTGAAAATTACTGAAAAACCATAAAAAATGTGTAAAAACGTCATAAAACCTCAAAAATTGTCTAAAACAGCGTATATCGTAGTAAAAATTACGAAAATTACTGAAAAAGCATGAAAATGTGTAAGAACGTCATTAAACCTAAAAAATTGTCTAAAACACCATACATCGTTGTAAAACACTGAAAATTACTGAAAAACCATAAAAAATGTGTAAAAACGTCATAAAACCTCAAAAATAGTCTAAAACAGCATATGTCGTAGTAAAAATTACGAAAATTACTGAAAAAGCATGCAAAATGTGTTAGAACGTCTTAAAACCTAAAAAATTGTCTAAAACACCATAAATCGTTGTAAAACACTGAAAATTACTGAAAAACCATAAAAAATGTGTAAAAACGTCATAAGACCTAAAAAATTGTCTAAAACAGCGTATATAGTCGTTCAAAACTGAAAATTACTGAAAAAGCATGCAAATTGTGTAAAAACGTCATAAAATCTCAAAAATTGTCTAAAACAGCATTAACCGACTGAAAATTACTGAAAAACCATAAAAAATGTTTAAAAACATTCAAAAAACCTCAAATGATTACTAAAACAGCGTTAATCGTCGTAAAACATTGAAAATTACTAAAAAAACCATAAAAAATGAGTAAAAACGTCATAAAACCTCAAAAATTGTCTAAAACAGCGTATGTCGTCGAAAAAAACTGAAAATTACTGAATAAGCATGCAAAATGTGTAAAAACGTCATAAAACCTAAAAAATTGTCTAAAACACCATAAATCGTTGTTAAACACTGAAAATTACTGAAAAACCATAAAAAATGTGTAAAAACGTCATAAAACCTCAAAAATTGTCTAAAACAGCGTATATCGTCGTGTAAAACTGTTTATTACTGAAAAAGCATGCAAAATGTGTAAAAACGTCATAAAACCTAAAGAATTGTCTAAAACAGCATAAATCGTCGTAAAACACTGAAAATTACTGAAAAACCATAAAATATGAGTAAAAACGTCATAAAACCTCAAAAATTGTCTAAAACAGCGTATATCGTTGTAAAACACTGAAAATTACTGAAAAACCATAAAAAATGAGTAAAAACGTCATAAAACCTCAAAAATTGTCTAAAACAGCGTATATCGTTGTAAAACACTGAAAATTACTGAAAAACCATAAAAAATGTGTAAAAACGTCATAAAACCTCAAAAATTGTCTAAAACAGCGTATATCGTATTAAAAATTACGAAAATTACTGAAAAAGCATGAAAATGTGTAAGAACGTCATTAAACCTAAAAAATTGTCTAAAACACCATACATCGTTGTAAAACACTGAAAATTACTGAAAAACCATAAAAAATGTGTAAAAAACGTCATAAAACCTCAAAAATTGTCTAAAACAGCATATGTCGTAGTAAAAATTACGAAAATTACTGAAAAAGCATGCAAAATGTGTAAGAACGTCATAAAACCTAAAAAAATGTCTAAAAGACCATAAATCGTTGTAAAACACTGTAAATTACTGAAAAACCATAAAAAATGGTGTAAAAACGTCATAAAACCTAAAAAATTGTCTAAAACAGCGTATATCGTCGAAAAAAACTGAAAATTAGTGAATAAGCATGCAAAATGTGTAAAAACGTCATAAAACCTAAAGACTTGTCTAAAACAGTTAAAATGTGTACTAAATGTGTAAAAACGTCATAAAACCTAAAAATTGTCTAAAACAGCGTATATCGTCGTAAAAAACTGAAAATTACTGAAAAAGTATGCAACGTCATAAAACCTAAAGACTTAAGTGTTAAGAACGTCATAAAACCTAAAAAATTGTCTAAAACACCATAAATCGTTGTAAAACACTGAAAATTACTGAAAAACCATAAAAAATGTGTTAAAAACGTCATAAAACCTCAAAAATTGTATAAAACAGCGTATATCGTCGAAAAAAACTGAAAATTAGTGAATAAGCATGCAAAATGTGTAAAAACGTCATAAAACCTAAAAAATTGTCAAAAACAGCATAAATCGTCGTAAAACACTTAAAATTACTGAAAAAGCATGCAAAATGTGTAAAAACGTCATCAAACCTAAAAAATTGTCTAAAACACCATAAATCGTTGTAAAAACACTGAAAATTACTGAAAAACCATTAAAAATGTGTTTAAAACGTCATAAAACCTCAAAAATAGTCTAAAACAGCATATGTCGTAGTAAAAATTACGAAAATTACTGAAAAAGCATGCAAAATGTGTTAGAACGTCTTAAAACCTAAAAAATTGTCTAAAACACCATAAATCGTTGTAAAACACTGAAAATTACTGAAAAACCATAAAAAATGTGTAAAAACGTCATAAGACCTAAAAAATTGTCTAAAACAGCGTATATAGTCGTTCAAAACTGAAAATTACTGAAAAAGCATGCAAATTGTGTAAAAACGTCATAAGTCATAAAGTCATAAAAACCATAAAAAATGTTTAAAAACATTCAAAAAACCTCAAATGATTACTAAAACAGCGTTAATCGTCGTAAAACATTGAAAATTACTAAAAAAACCATAAAAAATGAGTAAAAACGTCATAAAACCTCAAAAATTGTCTAAAACAGCGTATGTCGTCGAAAAAAACTGAAAATTACTGAATAAGCATGCAAAATGTGTAAAAACGTCATAAAACCTAAAAAATTGTCTAAAACACCATAAATCGTTGTTAAACACTGAAAATTACTGAAAAACCATAAAAAATGTGTAAAAACGTCATAAAACCTCAAAAATTGTCTAAAACAGCGTATATCGTCGTGTAAAACTGTTTATTACTGAAAAAGCATGCAAAATGTGTAAAAACGTCATAAAACCTAAAGAATTGTCTAAAACAGCATAAATCGTCGTAAAACACTGAAAATTACTGAAAAACCATAAAATATGAGTAAAAACGTCATAAAACCTCAAAAATTGTCTAAAACAGCGTATATCGTTGTAAAACACTGAAAATTACTGAAAAACCATAAAAAATGTGTAAAAACGTCATAAAACCTAAAAAATTGTCTAAAACAGCGTATATCGTCGTAAAAAACTGAGAATTACTGAAAAAGCATGCAAATTGTGTAAAAACGTCATAAAACCTCAAAAATTGTCTAAAATAGCATTAACCGACTGAAAATTACTGAAAAACCATAAAAAATGTTTCAAACCTTCAAAAAACCTCAAATGATTACTTAAACAGCGTTAATCGTCGTAAAACACTGAAAATTACTGAAAAATCATAAAAAATGAGTAAAAACGTCATGAAACTTCAAAAATTGTCTAAAACAACGTATATCGTCGAAAAAAACTGAAAATTAGTGAATAAGCATGCAAAATGTGTAAAAACGTCATAAAACCTAAAAAATCGTCTAAAACACCATAAATCGTTGTAAAACACTGAAAATTACTGAAAAACCATAAAAAATGTGTAAAAACGTCATAAAACCTAAAAAATTGTCTAAAACACCATAAATCGTTGTAAAACACTGAAAGTTACTGAAAAACCATAAAAATGTGTAAAAACGTCATAAAACCTCAAAAATTGTATAAAACAGCGTATATCGTCAAAAAAAACTGAAAATTAGTGAATAAGCATGCAAAATGTGTAAAAACGTCATAAAACCTAAAGAATTGTCAAAAACAGCATAAATCGTCGTAAAACACTTAAAATTACTGAAAAACCATAAAAAATGAGTAAAATCGTCATAAAACCTCAAAAATTGTCTAAAACAGCGTATATCGTTGTAAAACACTGAAAATTACTGAAAAACCATAAAAAATGTGTAAAAAACGTCAAGAAACCTCAAAAATTGTCTAAAACAGCGTATATCGTAGTAAAAAATTACGAAAATTACTGAAAAAGCATGCAAAATGTGTAAGAACGTCATTAAACCTAAAAAATTGTCTAAAACACCAAAAATCGTTGTAAAACACTGAAAATTACTGAAACACCATAAAAAATGTGTAAAAACGTCATAAAACCTCAAAAATTGTCTAAAACAGCATATGTCGTAGTAAAAATTACGAAAATTACTGAAAAAGCATGCAAAATGTGTAAGAACGTCATAAAACCTAAAAAATTGTCTAAAACACCATAAATCGTTGTAAAACACTGAAAATTACTGAAAAACCATTAAAAATGGTGTAAAAACGTCATTAAACCTAAAAAATTGTCTAAAACAGCGTATATCGTCGAAAAAAACTGAAAATTAGTGAATAAGCATGCAAAATGTGTAAAAACGTCATAAAACCTAAAGACTTGTCTAAAACAGTAAAAATGTGTACTTAATGTGTAAAAACGTCATAAAACCTAAAAATTGTCTAAAACAGCGTATATCGTCGTAAAAAACTGAAAATTACTGAAAAAGCATGCAACGTCATAAAACCTAAAGACTTAAGTGTTAAGAACGTCATAAAACCTAAAAAATTGTCTAAAACACCATAAATCGTTGTAAAACACTGAAAATTACTGAAAAACCATAAAAAATGTGTAAAAACGTCATAAAACCTCAAAAATTGTCTCAAACAGCGTATATCGTAGTAAAAATTACGAAAATTACTGAAAAAGCATGCAAAATGTGTAAAAACGTCATAGAACCTAAAAAATTGTCTAAAACAGCGTATATAGTCGTAAAAAACTGAAAATTACTGAATAAGCATGCAAAATGTGTAAAAACGTCATCAAACCTAAAAAATTGTCTAAAACACCATAAACCGTTGTAAAACACTGAAAAATACTGAAAAACCATAAAAAATGTGTTAAAACGTCATAAAACCTCAAAAATAGTCTAAAACAGCATATGTCGAAGTAAAAATTACGAAAATTACTGAAAAAGCATGCAAAATGTGTTAGAACGTCATAAAACCTAAAATATATCCGTATATCGTAGTAAAAATTACGAAAATTACTGAAAAAGCATGCAAAATGTGTAAGAACGTCATTAAACCTAAAAAATTGTCTAAAACACCATAAATCGTTGTAAAACACTGAAAATTACTGAAAAACCATAAAAAATGTGTAAAAACGTCTTAAAACCTCAAAAATTGTCTAAAACAGCATATGTCGTAGTAAAAATTACGAAAATTACTGAAAAAGCATGCAAAATGTGTAAAAACGTCATAAAACCTAAAAAATTGTCTAAAACACCATAAATCGTTGTAAAACACTGAAAATTACTGAAAAACCATAAAAAATGTGTAAAAACGTCATAAAACCTAAAGAATTGTCTAAAACAGCATAAATCGTCGTAAAACACTGAAAATTACTGAAAAACCATAAAATATGAGTTAAAACGTCATAAAACCTCAAAAATTGTCTAAAACAGCGTATATCGTTGTAAAACACTGAAAATTACTGAAAAACCATAAAAAATGTGTAAAAACGTCATAAAACCTCAAAAATTGTCTAAAACAGCGTATATCGTAGTAAAAATTACGAAAATTACTGAAAAAGCATGCAAAATGTGTAAGAACGTCATTTAACCTAAAAAATTGTCTAAAACACCATAAATCGTTGTAAAACACTGAAAATTACTGAAAAACCATAAAAAATGTGTAAAAACGTCATAAAACCTAAAAAATTGTCTAAAACAGCGTATATCGTCGTAAAAAACTGAGCATTACTGAAAAAGCATGCAAATTGTGTAAAAACGTCATAAAACCTCAAAAATTGTCTAAAATAGCATTAACCGACTGAAAATTACTGAAAAACCATAAAAAATGTTTAAAACCTTCAAAAAACCTCAAAGGATTACTTAAACAGCGTTAATCGTCGTAAAACACTGAAAATTACTGAAAAATCATAAAAAATGAGTAAAAACGTCATGAAACCTCAAAAATTGTCTAAAACAGCGTATATCGTCGAAAAAAACTGAAAATTAGTGAATAAGCATGCAAAATGTGTAAAAACGTCATAAAACCTAAAAAATTGTCTAAAACACCATAAATCGTTGGAAAACACTGAAAATTACTGAAAAACCATAAAAAATGTGTAAAAACGTCATAAAACCTAAAAAATTGTCTAAAACACCATAAATCGTTGTGAAACACTGAAAATTACTGAAAAACCATAAAAAATGTGTAAAAACGTCATAAAACCTCAAAAATTGTATAAAACAGCGTATATCGTCGAAAAAAACTGAAAATTAGTGAATAAGCATGCAAAATGTGTAAAAACGTCATAAAACCTAAAAAATTGTCAAAAACAGCATAAATCGTCGTAAAACACTTAAAATTACTGAAAAACCATAAAAAATGAGTAAAAACGTCATAAAACCTAAAAAATTGTCTAAAACAGCGTATATCGTTGTAAATCACTGAAAATTACTGAAAAACCATAAAAAACATGTAAAAACGTCATAAAACCTCAAAAATTGTCTAAAACAGCGTATATCGTAGTAAAAATTACGAAAATTACTGAAAAAGCATGCAAAATGTGTAAGAACGTCATTAAACCTAAAAAATTGTCTAAAACACCATAAATCGTTGTAAAACACTGAAAATTACTGAAAAACCAAAAAAATTTGTAAAAACGTCATAAAACCTCAAAAATTGTCTAAAACAGCATATGTCGTAGTAAAAATTACGAAAATTACTGAAAAAGCATGCAAAATGTGTAAGAACGTCATAAAACCTAAAATTTGTCTAAAACACCATAAATCGTTGTAATACACTGAAAATTACTGAAAAACCATAAAAAATGGTATAAAAACGTCATAAAACCTAAAAAATTGTCTAAAACAGCGTATATCGTCGAAAAAAACTGAAAATTAGTGAATAAGCATGCAAAATGTGTAAAAACGTCATAAAACCTAAAGATTTGTCTAAAACAGTAAAAATGTGTACTAAATGTGTAAAAACGTCATAAAACCTAAAAATTGTCTAAAACAGCGTATATCGTCGTAAAAAACTGAAAATTACTGAAAAAGCATGCAACGTCATAAAACCTAAAGACTTAAGTGTTAAGAACGTCATAAAACCTAAAAAATTGTCTAAAACACCATAAATCGTTGTGAAACACTGAAAATTACTGAAAAACCATAAAAAATGTGTAAAAACGTCATAAAACCTCAAAAATTGTCTCAAACAGCGTATATCGTAGTAAAAATTACGAAAATTATTGAAAAAGCATGCAAAATGTGTAAAAACGTCATAAAACCTAAAAAATTGTCTAAAACAGTGTATATAGTCGTAAAAAACTGAAAATTACTGAATAAGCATGCAAAATGTGTAAAAACGTCATAAAACCTAAAAAATTGTCTAAAACACCATAAATCGTTGTAAAACACTGAAAATTACTGAAAAACCATAAAAAATGTGTTAAAACGTCATAAAACCTCAAAAATTGTCTAAAACAGCATATGTCGTAGTAAAAATTACGAAAATTACTGAAAAAGCATGCAAATTGTGTAAAAACGTCATAAAACCTCAAAAATTGTCTGAAATAGCATTAACCGACTGAAAATTACTGAAAAACCATAAAAAATGTTTAAAACCTTCAAAAAACCTCAAAGGATTACTTAAACAGCGTTAATCGTCGTAAAACACTGAAAATTACTGAAAAATCATAAAAAATGAGTAAAAACGTCATGAAACCTCAAAAATTGTCTAAAACAGCGTATATCGTCGAAAAAAACTGAAAATTAGTGAATAAGCATGCAAAATGTGTAAAAACGTCATAAAACCTAAAAAATTGTCTAAAACACCATAAATCGTTGGAAAACACTGAAAATTACTGAAAAACCATAAAAAATGTGTAAAAACGTCATAAAACCTAAAAAATTGTCTAAAACACCATAAATCGTTGTAAAACACTGAAAATTACTGAAAAACCATAAAAAATGTGTAAAAACGTCATAAAACCTCAAAAATTGTATAAAACAGCGTATATCGTCGAAAAAAACTGAAAATTAGTGAATAAGCATGCAAAATGTGTAAAAACGTCATAAAACCTAAAAAATTGTCAAAAACAGCATAAATCGTCGTAAAACACTTAAAATTACTGAAAAACCATAAAAAATGAGTAAAAACGTCATAAAACCTAAAAAATTGTCTAAAACAGCGTATATCGTTGTAAAACACTGAAAATTACTGAAAAACCATAAAAAATATGTAAAAACGTCATAAAACCTCAAAAATTGTCTAAAACAGCGTATATCGTAGTAAAAATTACGAAAATTACTGAAAAAGCATGCAAAATGTGTAAGAACGTCATTAAACCTAAAAAATTGTCTAAAACACCATAAATCGTTGTAAAACACTGAAAATTACTGAAAAACCAAAAAAATTTGTAAAAACGTCATAAAACCTCAAAAATTGTCTAAAACAGCATATGTCGTAGTAAAAATTACGAAAATTACTGAAAAAGCATGCAAAATGTGTAAGAACGTCATAAAACCTAAAATTTGTCTAAAACACCATAAATCGTTGTAATACACTGAAAATTACTGAAAAACCATAAAAAATGGTATAAAAACGTCATAAAACCTAAAAAATTGTCTAAAACAGCGTATATCGTCGAAAAAAACTGAAAATTAGTGAATAAGCATGCAAAATGTGTAAAAACGTCATAAAACCTAAAGACTTGTCTAAAACAGTAAAAATGTGTACTAAATGTGTAAAAACGTCATAAAACCTAAAAATTGTCTAAAACAGCGTATATCGTCGTAAAAAACTGAAAATTACTGAAAAAGCATGCAACGTCATAAAACCTAAAGACTTAAGTGTTAAGAACGTCATAAAACCTAAAAAATTGTCTAAAACACCATAAATCGTTGTGAAACACTGAAAATTACTGAAAAACCATAAAAAATGTGTAAAAACGTCATAAAACCTCAAAAATTGTCTCAAACAGCGTATATCGTAGTAAAAATTACGAAAATTATTGAAAAAGCATGCAAAATGTGTAAAAACGTCATAAAACCTAAAAAATTGTCTAAAACAGTGTATATAGTCGTAAAAAACTGAAAATTACTGAATAAGCATGCAAAATGTGTAAAAACGTCATAAAACCTAAAAAATTGTCTAAAACACCATAAATCGTTGTAAAACACTGAAAATTACTGAAAAACCATAAAAAATGTGTTAAAACGTCATAAAACCTCAAAAATTGTCTAAAACAGCATATGTCGTAGTAAAAATTACGAAAATTACTGAAAAAGCATGCAAATTGTGTAAAAACGTCATAAAACCTCAAAAATTGTCTGAAATAGCATTAACCGACTGAAAATTACTGAAAAACCATAAAAAATGTTTAAAACCTTCAAAAAACCTCAAATGATTACTTAAACAGCGTTAATCGTCGTAAAACACTGAAAATTACTGAAAAATCATAAAAAATGAGTAAAAACGTCATGAAACTTCAAAAATTGTCTCAAACAACGTATATCGTCGAAAAAAACTGAAAATTAGTGAATAAGCATGCAAAATGTGTAAAAACGTCTTAAAACCTAAAAAATTGTCTAAAACACCATAAATCGTTGTAAAACACTGAAAATTACTGAAAAACCATAAAAAATGTGTAAAAACGTCATAAAACCTAAAAAATTGTCTAAAACACCATAAATCGTTGTAAAACACTGAAAATTACTGAAAAACAATAAAAATGTGTAAAAACGTCATAAAACCTCAAAAATTGTATAAAACAGCGTATATCGTCAAAAAAAACTGAAAATTAGTGAATAAGCATGCAAAATGTGTAAAAACGTCATAAAACCTAAAGATTTGTCAAAAACAGCATAAATCGTCGTAAAACACTGAAAATTACTGAAAAACCATTAAAAATGGTGTAAAAACGTCATAAAACCTAAAAAATTGTCTAAAACAGCGTATATCGTCGAAAAAAACTGAAAATTAGTGAATAAGCATGCAAAATGTGTAAAAACGTCATAAAACCTAAAGACTTGTCTAAAACAGTAAAAATGTGTACTCAATGTCACAAAACGTCATAAAACCTAAAAATTGTCTAAAACAGCGTATATCGTCGTAAAAAACTGAAAATTACTGAAAAAGAATGCAACGTCATAAAACCTAAAGACTTAAGTGTTAAGAACGTCATAAAACCTAAAAAATTGTCTAAAACACCATAAATCGTTGTAAAACCTTGGAAATTACTGAAAAACCATAAAAAATGTGTAAAAACGTCATAAAACCTCAAAAATTGTCTAAAACAGCGTATATCGTCGAAAAAAACTGAAAATTAGTGAATAAGCATGCAACATGTGTAAAAACGTCATAAAACCTCAAAAATTGTCTAAAACAGCGTATATCGTAGTAAAAATTACGAAAATTACTGAAAAAGCATGCAAAATGTGTCAGAACGTCATTAAACCTAAAAAATTGTCTAAAACACCATAAATCGTTGTAAAACACTGAAAATTACTGAAAAACCAAAAAAATTTGTAAAAACGTCATAAAACCTCAAAAATTGTCTAAAACAGCATATGTCGTAGTAAAAATTACGGAAATTACTGAAAAAGCATGCAAAATGTGTAAGAACGTCATAAAACCTAAAAATAGTCTAAAACACCATAAATCGTTGTAAAACACTGAAAATTACTGAAAAACCATAAAAAATGGTATAAAAACGTCATAAAACCTAAAAAATTGTCTAAAACAGCGTATATCGTCGAAAAAAACTGAAAATTAGTGAATAAGCATGCAAAATGTGTAAAAACGTCATAAAACCTAAAGACTTGTCTAAAACAGTAAAAATGTGTACTAAATGTGTAAAAACGTCATAAAACCTAAAAATTGTCTAAAACAGCGTATATCGTCGTAAAAAACTGAAAATTACTGAAAAAGCATGCAACGTCATAAAACCTAAAGACTTAAGTGTTAAGAACGTCATAAAACCTAAAAAATTGTCTAAAACACCATAAATCGTTGTGAAACACTGAAAATTACTAAAAAACCATAAAAAATGTGTAAAAACGTCATAAAACCTCAAAAATTGTCTCAAACAGCGTATATCGTAGTAAAAATTACGAAAATTATTGAAAAAGAATGCAAAATGTGTAAAAACGTCATAAAACCTAAAAAATTATCTAAAACAGTGTATATAGTCGTAAAAAACTGAAAATTACTGAAAAAGCATGCAAAATGTGTAAAAACGTCATAAAACCTAAAAAATTGTCTAAAACACCATAAATCGTTGTAAAACACTGAAAATTACTGAAAAACCATAAAAAATGTGTAAAAACGTCATAAAACCTCAAAAATTGTATAAAACAGCGTATATCGTCGAAAAAAACTGTTTATTACTGAAAAAGCATGCAAAATGTGTAAAAACGTCATAAAACCTAAAGAATTGTCTAAAACAGCATAAATCGTCGTAAAACACTGAAAATTACTGAAAAACCATAAAATATGAGTAAAAACGTCATAAAACCTCAAAAATTGTCTAAAACAGCGTATATCGTTGTAAAACACTGAAAATTACTGAAAAACCATAAAAAATGTGTAAAAACGTCATAAAACCTCAAAAATTGTCTAAAACAGCGTATATCGTAGTAAAAATTACGAAAATTACTGAAAAAGCATGCAAAATGTGTAAGAACGTCATTTAACCTAAAATATTGTCTAAAACACCATAAATCGTTGTAAAACACTGAAAATTACTGAAAAACCATAAAAAATGTGTAAAAACGTCATAAAACCTAAAAAATTGTCTAAAACAGCGTATATCGTCGTAAAAAACTGAGCATTACTGAAAAAGCATGCAAATTGTATAAAAACGTCATAAAACCTCAAAAATTGTCTAAAATAGCATTAACCGACTGAAAATTACTGAAAAACCATAAAAAATGTTTAAAACCTTCAAAAAACCTCAAAGGATTACTTAAACAGCGTTAATCGTCGTAAAACACTAAAAATTACTGAAAAATCATAAAAAATGAGTAAAAACGTCATGAAACCTCAAAAATTGTCTAAAACAGCGTATATCGTCGAAAAAAACTGAAAATTAGTGAATAAGCATGCAAAATGTGTAAAAACGTCATAAAACCTAAAAAATTGTCTAAAACACCATAAATCGTTGTAAAACACTGAAAATTACTGAAAAACCATAAAAAATGTGTAAAAACGTCATAAAACCTCAAAAATTGTATAAAACAGCGTATATCGTCGAAAAAAACTGTTTATTACTGAAAAAGCATGCAAAATGTGTAAAAACGTCATAAAACCTAAAGAATTGTCTAAAACAGCATAAATCGTCGTAAAACACTGAAAATTACTGAAAAACCATAAAATATGAGTAAAAACGTCATAAAACCTCAAAAATTGTCTAAAACAGCGTATATCGTTGTAAAACACTGAAAATTACTGAAAAACCATAAAAAATGTGTAAAAACGTCATAAAACCTAAAAAATTGTCTAAAACACCATAAATCGTTGTAAAACACTGAAAATTACTGAAAAACCATAAAAAATGTGTAAAAACGTCATAAAACCTCAAAAATTGTATAAAACAGCGTATATCGTCGAAAAAAACTGAAAATTAGTGAATAAGCATGCAAAATGTGTAAAAACGTCATAAAACCTAAAAAATTGTCAAAAACAGCATAAATCGTCGTAAAACACTTAAAATTACTGAAAAACCATAAAAAATGAGTAAAAACGTCATAAAACCTAAAAAATTGTCTAAAACAGCGTATATCGTTGTAAAACACTGAAAATTACTGAAAAACCATAAAAAATATGTAAAAACGTCATAAAACCTCAAAAATTGTCTAAAACAGCGTATATCGTAGTAAAAATTACGAAAATTACTGAAAAAGCATGCAAAATGTGTAAGAACGTCATTAAACCTAAAAAATTGTCTAAAACACCATAAATCGTTGTAAAACACTGAAAATTACTGAAAAACCAAAAAAATTTGTAAAAACGTCATAAAACCTCAAAAATTGTCTAAAACAGCATATGTCGTAGTAAAAATTACGAAAATTACTGAAAAAGCATGCAAAATGTGTAAGAACGTCATAAAACCTAAAATTTGTCTAAAACACCATAAATCGTTGTAATACACTGAAAATTACTGAAAAACCATAAAAAATGGTATAAAAACGTCATAAAACCTAAAAAATTGTCTAAAACAGCGTATATCGTCGAAAAAAACTGAAAATTAGTGAAAAAGCATGCAAAATGTGTAAAAACGTCATAAAACCTAAAGACTTGTCTAAAACAGTAAAAATGTGTACTAAATGTGTAAAAACGTCATAAAACCTAAAAATTGTCTAAAACAGCGTATATCGTCGTAAAAAACTGAAAATTACTGAAAAAGCATGCAACGTCATAAAACCTAAAGACTTAAGTGTTAAGAACGTCATAAAACCTAAAAAATTGTCTAAAACACCATAAATCGTTGTGAAACACTGAAAATTACTGAAAAACCATAAAAAATGTGTAAAAACGTCATAAAACCTCAAAAATTGTCTCAAACAGCGTATATCGTAGTAAAAATTACGAAAATTATTGAAAAAGCATGCAAAATGTGTAAAAACGTCATAAAACCTAAAAAATTGTCTAAAACAGTGTATATAGTCGTAAAAAACTGAAAATTACTGAATAAGCATGCAAAATGTGTAAAAACGTCATAAAACCTAAAAAATTGTCTAAAACACCATAAATCGTTGTAAAACACTGAAAATTACTGAAAAACCATAAAAAATGTGTTAAAACGTCATAAAACCTCAAAAATTGTCTAAAACAGCATATGTCGTAGTAAAAATTACGAAAATTACTGAAAAAGCATGCAAATTGTGTAAAAACGTCATAAAACCTCAAAAATTGTCTGAAATAGCATTAACCGACTGAAAATTACTGAAAAACCATAAAAAATGTTTAAAACCTTCAAAAAACCTCAAAGGATTACTTAAACAGCGTTAATCGTCGTAAAACACTGAAAATTACTGAAAAATCATAAAAAATGAGTAAAAACGTCATGAAACCTCAAAAGTTGTCTAAAACAGCGTATATCGTCGAAAAAAACTGAAAATTAGTGAATAAGCATGCAAAATGTGTAAAAACGTCATAAAACCTAAAAAATTGTCTAAAACACCATAAATCGTTGGAAAACACTGAAAATTACTGAAAAACCATAAAAAATGTGTAAAAACGTCATAAAACCTAAAAAATTGTCTAAAACACCATAAATCGTTGTAAAACACTGAAAATTACTGAAAAACCATAAAAAATGTGTAAAAACGTCATAAAACCTCAAAAATTGTATAAAACAGCGTATATCGTCGAAAAAAACTGAAAATTAGTGAATAAGCATGCAAAATGTGTAAAAACGTCATAAAACCTAAAAAATTGTCAAAAACAGCATAAATCGTCGTAAAACACTTAAAATTACTGAAAAACCATAAAAAATGAGTAAAAACGTCATAAAACCTAAAAAATTGTCTAAAACAGCGTATATCGTTGTAAAACACTGAAAATTACTGAAAAACCATAAAAAATATGTAAAAACGTCATAAAACCTCAAAAATTGTCTCAAACAGCGTATATCGTAGTAAAAATTACGAAAATTATTGAAAAAGCATGCAAAATGTGTAAAAACGTCATAAAACCTAAAAAATTGTCTAAAACAGTGTATATAGTCGTAAAAAACTGAAAATTACTGAATAAGCATGCAAAATGTGTAAAAACGTCATAAAACCTAAAAAATTGTCTAAAACACCATAAATCGTTGTAAAACACTGAAAATTACTGAAAAACCATAAAAAATGTGTTAAAACGTCATAAAACCTCAAAAATTGTCTAAAACAGCATATGTCGTAGTAAAAATTACGAAAATTACTGAAAAAGCATGCAAATTGTGTAAAAACGTCATAAAACCTCAAAAATTGTCTGAAATAGCATTAACCGACTGAAAATTACTGAAAAACCATAAAAAATGTTTAAAACCTTCAAAAAACCTCAAATGATTACTTAAACAGCGTTAATCGTCGTAAAACACTGAAAATTACTGAAAAATCATAAAAAATGAGTAAAAACGTCATGAAACTTCAAAAATTGTCTCAAACAACGTATATCGTCGAAAAAAACTGAAAATTAGTGAATAAGCATGCAAAATGTGTAAAAACGTCTTAAAACCTAAAAAATTGTCTAAAACACCATAAATCGTTGTAAAACACTGAAAATTACTGAAAAACCATAAAAAATGTGTAAAAACGTCATAAAACCTAAAAAATTGTCTAAAACACCATAAATCGTTGTAAAACACTGAAAATTACTGAAAAACAATAAAAATGTGTAAAAACGTCATAAAACCTCAAAAATTGTATAAAACAGCGTATATCGTCAAAAAAAACTGAAAATTAGTGAATAAGCATGCAAAATGTGTAAAAACGTCATAAAACCTAAAGAATTGTCAAAAACAGCATAAATCGTCGTAAAACACTGAAAATTACTGAAAAACCATTAAAAATGGTGTAAAAACGTCATAAAACCTAAAAAATTGTCTAAAACAGCGTATATCGTCGAAAAAAACTGAAAATTAGTGAATAAGCATGCAAAATGTGTAAAAACGTCATAAAAACCTAAAGACTTGTCTAAAACAGTAAAAATGTGTACTCAATGTGTAAAAACGTCATAAAACCTAAAAATTGTCTAAAACAGCGTATATCGTCGTAAAAAACTGAAAATTACTGAAAAAGAATGCAACGTCATAAAACCTAAAGACTTAAGTGTTAAGAACGTCATAAAACCTAAAAAATTGTCTAAAACACCATAAATCGTTGTAAAACCTTGGAAATTACTGAAAAACCATAAAAAATGTGTAAAAACGTCATAAAACCTCAAAAATTGTCTAAAACAGCGTATATCGTCGAAAAAAACTGAAAATTAGTGAATAAGCATGCAAAATGTGTAAAAACGTCATAAAACCTCAAAAATTGTCTAAAACAGCGTATATCGTAGTAAAAATTACGAAAATTACTGAAAAAGCATGCAAAATGTGTCAGAACGTCATTAAACCTAAAAAATTGTCTAAAACACCATAAATCGTTGTAAAACACTGAAAATTACTGAAAAACCAAAAAAATTTGTAAAAACGTCATAAAACCTCAAAAATTGTCTAAAACAGCATATGTCGTAGTAAAAATTACGGAAATTACTGAAAAAGCATGCAAAATGTGTAAGAACGTCATAAAACCTAAAAATAGTCTAAAACACCATAAATCGTTGTAAAACACTGAAAATTACTGAAAAACCATAAAAAATGGTATAAAAACGTCATAAAACCTAAAAAATTGTCTAAAACAGCGTATATCGTCGAAAAAAACTGAAAATTAGTGAATAAGCATGCAAAATGTGTAAAAACGTCATAAAACCTAAAGACTTGTCTAAAACAGTAAAAATGTGTACTAAATGTGTAAAAACGTCATAAAACCTAAAAATTGTCTAAAACAGCGTATATCGTCGTAAAAAACTGAAAATTACTGAAAAAGCATGCAACGTCATAAAACCTAAAGACTTAAGTGTTAAGAACGTCATAAAACCTAAAAAATTGTCTAAAACACCATAAATCGTTGTGAAACACTGAAAATTACTGAAAAACCATAAAAAATGTGTAAAAACGTCATAAAACCTCAAAAATTGTCTCAAACAGCGTATATCGTAGTAAAAATTACGAAAATTATTGAAAAAGCATGCAAAATGTGTAAAAACGTCATAAAACCTAAAAAATTATCTAAAACAGTGTATATAGTCGTAAAAAACTGAAAATTACTGAATAAGCATGCAAAATGTGTAAAAACGTCATAAAACCTAAAAAATTGTCTAAAACACCATAAATCGTTGTAAAACACTGAAAATTACTGAAAAACCATAAAAAATGTGTTAAAACGTCATAAAACCTCAAAAATTGTCTAAAACAGCATATGTCGTAGTAAAAATTACGAAAATTACTGAAAAAGCATGCAAAATGTGTTAGAACGTCATAAAACCTAAAAAATTGTCTAAAACACCATAAATCGTTGTAAAACACTGAAAATTACTGAAAAACCATAAAAAATGTGTAAAAACGTCATAAAACCTAAAAAATTGTCTAAAACAGCGTATATAGTCGTTAAAAACTGAAAATTACTGAAAAAGCATGCAAATTGTGTAAAAACGTCATAAAACTTCAAAAATTGTCTAAAACAGCATTAACCGACTGAAAATTACTGAAAAACCATAAAAAATGTTTAAAAACCTTCAAAAAACCTCAAATGATTACTAAAACAGCGTTAATCGTCGTAAAACATTGAAAATTACTGAAAAACCATAAAAAATGAGTAAAAACGTCATAAAACCTCAAAAATTGTCTAAAACAGCGTATGTCGTCGAAAAAAACTGAAAATTACTGAATAAGCATGCAAAATGTGTAAAAACGTCATAAAACCTAAAAAATTGTCTAAAACACCATAAATCATTGTAAAACACTGAAAATTACTGAAAAACCATTAAAAATGTGTAAAAACGTCATAAAACCTCAAAAATTGTCTAAAACAGCGTATATCGTTGTAAAACACTGAAAATTACTGAAAAACCATTAAAAATGTGTAAAAACGTCATAAAACCTCAAAAATTGTCTAAAACAGCGTATATCGTAGTAAAAATTACGAAAATTACTGAAAAACTATGCAAAATGTGTAAGAATGTCATAAAACCTAAAAAATTGTCTAAAACACCATAAATCGTTGTAAAACACTGAAAATTACTGAAAAACCATAAAAAATGGTGTAACAACGTCATAAAACCTAAAAAATTGTCTAAAACAGCGTATATCGTCGAAAAAAACTGAAAATTAGTGAATAAGCATGCAAAATGTGTAAAAACGTCATAAAACCTAAAGACTTGTCTAAAACAGTAAAAATGTGTACTAAATGTGTAAAAACGTCATAAAACCTAAAAATTGTCTAAAACAGCGTATATCGTCGTAAAAAACTGAAAATTACTGAAAAAGCATGCAACGTCATAAAACCTAAAGACTTAAGTGTTAAGAACGTCATAAAACCTAAAAAATTGTCTAAAACACCATAAATCGTTGTAAAACACTGAAAATTACTGAAAAACCATAAAAAATGTGTAAAAACGTCATAAAACCTAAAAAATTGTCTAAAACAGCGTATATAGTCGTAAAAAACTGAAAATTACTGAATAAGCATGCAAATGTGTAAAAACGTCATAAAACCTAAAAAATTGTCTAAAACACCATAAATCGTTGTAAAACACTGAAAATTACTGAAAAACCATAAAAAATGTGTAAAAACGTCATAAAACCTCAAAAATTGTCTAAAACAGCATATGTCGTAGTAAAAATTACGAAAATTACTGAAAAAGCATGCAGAATGTGTAAGAACGTCATAAAACCTAAAAAATTGTCTAAAACAACATAAATCGTTGTAAAACACTGAAAATTACTGAAAAACCATAAAAATTGTGTAAAAACGTCATAAAACCTAAAAATTTGTCTAAAACAGCGTATATCGTCGAAAAAAACTGAAAATTAGTGAATAAGCATGCAAAATGTGTAAAAACGTCATAAAACCTAAAGACTTGTCTAAAACAGTAAAAATGTGTACTAAATGTGTAAAAACGTCATAAAACCTTAAAATTGTCTAAAACAGCGTATACCGTCGTAAAAAACTGAAAATTACTGAAAAAGCATGCAACGTCATAAAACCTAAAGACTTAAGTGTTAAGAACGTCATAAAACCTAAAAAATTGTCTAAAACACCATAAATCGTTGTAAAACACTGAAAATTACTGAAAAACCATAAAAAATGGTGTAACAACGTCATAAAACTGAAAAAATTGTCTAAAACAGCGTATATCGTCGAAAAAAACTGAAAATTAGTGAATAAGCATGCAAAATGTGTAAAAACGTCATAAAACCTAAAGACTTGTCTAAAACAGTAAAAATGTGTACTAAATGTGTAAAAACGTCATAAAACCTAAAAATTGTCTAAAACAGCGTATATCGTCGTAAAAAACTTAAAATTACTGAAAAAGCATGCAACGTCATAACACCTAAAGTTTTAAGTGTTAAGAACGTCGTAAAACCTAAAAATTTGTCTAAAACACCATAAATCGTTGTAAAACACTGAAAATTACTGAAAAACCATAAAAAATGTGTAAAAACGTCATAAAACCTAAAAAATTGTCTAAAACAGCGTATATAGTCGTTAAAAACTGAAAATTACTGAATAAGCATGCAAAATGTTTAAAAACGTCATAAAACCTAAAAAATTGTCTAAAACACCATAAATCGTTGTAAAACACTGAAAATTACTGAAAAACCATTAAAAATGTGTAAAAACGTCATAAAACCTCAAAAATTGTCTAAAACAGCATATGTCGAAGTAAAAATTACGAAAATTACTGAAAAAGCATGCAAAATGTGTAAGAACGTCATAAAACCTAAAAAATTGTCTAAAACACCATAAATCGTTGTAAAACACTGAAAATTACTGAAAAACCATAAAAAATGTGTAAAAACGTCATAAAACCTCAAAAATTGTCTAAAACAGCGTATATCGTAGTAAAAATTACGAAAATTACTGAAAAAGCATGCAAAATGTGTAAAAACGTCATAAAACCTCAAAAATTGTCTAAAACAGCGTATATCGTTGTAAAACACTGAAAATTACTGAAAAACCATAAAAAATGTGTAAAAACGTCATAAATCCTCAAAAATTGTCTAAAACAGCGTATATCGTAGTAAAAATTACGAAAATTACTGAAAAAGCATGCAAAATGTTTAAGAACGTCATTAAACCTAAAAAATTGTCTAAAACACCATAAATCGTTGTAAAACACTGAAAATTACTGAAAAACCATAAAAAATGTGTAAAAACGTCATAAAACCTAAAAAATTGTCTAAAACAGCGTATATCGTCGTAAAAAACTGAGAATTACTGAAAAACCATAAAAAAAGTGTGAAAACGTCATAAAACCTCAAAAATTGTCTAAAACAGCATATGTCGTAGTAAAAATTACGAAAATTACTGAAAAAGCATGCAAAATGTGTTAGAACGTCATTAAACCTAAAAAATTGTCTAAAACACCATAAATCGTTGTAAAACACTGAAAATTACTGAAAAACCATAAAAAATGTGTAAAAACGTCATAAAACCTAAAAAATTGTCTAAAACAGCATTAACCGACTGAAAATTACTGAAAAACCATAAAAAATGTTTAAAAACCTTCAAAAAACCTCAAATGATTACTTAAACAGCGTTTATCGTCGTAAAACACTGAAAATTACTGAAAAATCATAAAAATTGAGTAAAAACGTCATGAAACCTCAAAAATTGTCTAAAACAGCGTATATCGTTGTAAAACACTGAAAATTACTGAAAAACCATAAAAAATGTGTAAAAACGTCATAAAACCTCAAAAATTGTCTTAAACAGCGTATATCGTAGTAAAAATTACGAAAATTACTGAAAAAGCATGCAAAATGTGTAAGAACGTCATTAAACCTAAAAAATTGTCTAAAACACCATAAATCGTTGTAAAACACTGAAAATTACTGAAAAACCATAAAAAATGTGTAAAAACGTCATAAAACCTAAAAAATTGTCTAAAACAGCGTATATCGTCGTAAAAAACTGAGAATTACTGAAAAAGCATGCAAATTGTGTAAAAACGTCATAAAACCTCAAAAATTGTCTAAAATAGCATTTACCGACTGAAAATTACTGAAAAACCATAAAAAATGTTTAAAACCTTCAAAAAACCTCAAAGGATTACTTAAACAGCGTTAATCGTCGTAAAACACTGAAAATTACTGAAAAACCATAAAAAATGTGTAAAAACGTCATAAAACCTCAAAAATTGTATAAAACAGCGTATATCGTCGAAAAAAACTGAAAATTAGTGAATAAGCATGCAAAATGTGTAAAAACGTCATAAAACCTAAAAAATTGTCAAAAACAGCATAAATCGTCGTAAAACACTTAAAATTACTGAAAAACCATAAAAAATGAGTAAAAACGTCATAAAACCTAAAAAATTGTCTAAAACAGCGTATATCGTTGTAAAACACTGAAAATTACTGAAAAACCATAAAAAATGTGTAAAAACGTCATAAAACCTAAAAAATTGTCTAAAACACCATAAATCGTTGTAAAACACTGAAAATTACTGAAAAACCATAAAAAATGGTATAAAAACGTCATAAAACCTAAAAAATTGTCTAAAACAGCGTATATCGTCGAAAAAAACTGAAAATTAGTGAATAAGCATGCAAAATGTGTAAAAACGTCATAAAACCTAAAGACTTGTCTAAAACAGTAAAAATGTGTACTAAATGTGTAAAAACGTCATAAAACCTAAAAATTGTCTAAAACAGCGTATATCGTCGTAAAAAACTGAAAATTACTGAAAAAGCATGCAACGTCATAAAACCTAAAGACTTAAGTGTTAAGAACGTCATAAAACCTAAAAAATTGTCTAAAACATCATAAATCGTTGTGAAACACTGAAAATTACTGAAAAACCATAAAAAATGTGTAAAAACGTCATAAAACCTCAAAAATTGTCTCAAACAGCGTATATCGTAGTAAAAATTACGAAAATTATTGAAAAAGCATGCAAAATGTGTAAAAACGTCATAAAACCTAAAAAATTGTCTAAAACAGTGTATATAGTCGTAAAAAACTGAAAATTACTGAATAAGCATGCAAAATGTGTAAAAACGTCATAAAACCTAAAAAATTGTCTAAAACACCATAAATCGTTGTAAAACACTGAAAATTACTGAAAAACCATAAAAATGTGTTAAAACGTCATAAAACCTCAAAAATTGTCTAAAACAGCATATGTCGTAGTAAAAATTACGAAAATTACTGAAAAAGCATGCAAAATGTGTTAGAACGTCATAAAACCTAAAAAATTGTCTAAAACACCATAAATCGTTGTAAAACACTGAAAATTACTGAAAAACCATAAAAAATGTGTAAAAACGTCATAAAACCTAAAAAATTGTCTAAAACAGCGTATATAGTCGTTAAAAACTGAAAATTACTGAAAAAGCATGCAAATTGTGTAAAAACGTCATAAAACTTCAAAAATTGTCTAAAACAGCATTAACCGACTGAAAATTACTGAAAAACCATAAAAAATGTTTAAAAACCTTCAAAAAACCTCAAATGATTACTAAAACAGCGTTAATCGTCGTAAAACATTGAAAATTACTGAAAAACCATAAAAAATGAGTAAAAACGTCATAAAACCTCAAAAATTGTCTAAAACAGCGTATGTCGTCGAAAAAAACTGAAAATTACTGAATAAGCATGCAAAATGTGTAAAAACGTCATAAAACCTAAAAAATTGTCTAAAACACCATAAATCATTGTAAAACACTGAAAATTACTGAAAAACCATTAAAAATGTGTAAAAACGTCATAAAACCTCAAAAATTGTCTAAAACAGCGTATATCGTCGTTTCAAACTGTTTATTACTGAAAAAGCATGCAAAATGTGTAAAAACGTCATAAAACCTAAAGAATTGTCTAAAACAGCATAAATCGTCGTAAAACACTGAAAATTACTGAAAAACCATAAAATATGAGTAAAAACGTCATAAAACCTCAAAAATTGTCTAAAACAGCGTATATCGTTGTAAAACACTGAAAATTACTGAAAAACCATAAAAAATGTGTAAAAACGTCATTAAACCTCAAAAATTGTCTAAAACAGCGTATTTCGTAGTAAAAATTACGAAAATTACTGAAAAAGCATGCAAAATGTGTAAGAACGTCATTAAACCTCAAAAATTGTCTAAAACAGCATTAACCGACTGAAAATTACTGAAAAACCATAAAAAATGTTTAAAAACCTTCAAAAAACCTCAAATGATTACTTAAACAGCGTTTATCGTCGTAAAACACTGAAAATTACTGAAAAATCATAAAAAATGAGTAAAAACGTCATGAAACCTCAAAAATTGTCTAAAACAGCGTATATCGTCGAAAAAAACTGAAAATTAGTGAATAAGCATGCAAAATGTGTAAAAACGTCATAAAACCTAAAGAATTGTCAAAAACAGCATAAATCGTCGTAAAACACTTAAAATTACTGAAAAACCATAAAAAATGAGTAAAAACGTCATAAAACCTAAAAAATTGTCTTAAACAGCGTATATCGTTGTAAAACACTGAAAATTACTGAAAAACCATAAAAAATATGTAAAAACGTCATAAAACCTCAAAAATTGTATAAAACAGCGTATATCGTCGAAAAAAACTGAAAATTAGTGAATAAGCATGCAAAATGTGTAAAAACGTCATAAAACCTAAAAAATTGTCAAAAACAGCATAAATCGTCGTAAAACACTTAAAATTACTGAAAAACCATTAAAAATGAGTAAAAACGTCATAAAACCTAAAAAATTGTCTAAAACACCATAAATCGTTGTAAAACACTGAAAATTACTGAAAAACCAAAAAAATTTGTAAAAACGTCATAAAACCTCAAAAATTGTCTAAAACAGCATATGTCGTAGTAAAAATTACGAAAATTACTGAAAAAGCATGCAAAATGTGTAAGAACGTCATAAAACCTAAAAATTGTCTAAAACACCATAAATCGTTGTAAAACACTGAAAATTACTGAAAAACCATAAAAAATGGTATAAAAACGTCATAAAACCTAAAAAATTGTCTAAAACAGCGTATATCGTCGAAAAAAACTGAAAATTAGTGAATAAGCATGCAAAATGTGTAAAAACGTCATAAAACCTAAAGACTTGTCTATAACAGTAAAAATGTGTACTAAATGTGTAAAAACGTCATAAAACCTAAAGAATTGTCAAAAACAGCATAAATCGTCGTAAAACACTTAAAATTACTGAAAAACCATAAAAAATGAGTAAAAACGTCATAAAACCTAAAAAATTGTCTAAAACAGCGTATATCGTTGTAAAACACTGAAAATTACTGAAAAACCATAAAAAATGTGTAAGAACGTCATTAAACCTCAAAAATTGTCTAAAACACCATAAATCGTTGTAAAACACTGAAAATTACTGAAAAACCAAAAAAATTTGTAAAAACGTCATAAAACCTCAAAAATTGTCTAAAACAGCATATGTCGTAGTAAAAATTACGAAAATTACTGAAAAAGCATGCAAAATGTGTAAGAACGTCATAAAACCTAAAAATTGTCTAAAACACCATAAATCGTTGTAAAACACTGAAAATTACTGAAAAACCATAAAAAATGGTATAAAAACGTCATAAAACCTAAAAAATTGTCTAAAACAGCGTATATCGTCGAAAAAAACTGAAAATTAGTGAATAAGCATGCAAAATGTGTAAAAACGTCATAAAACCTAAAGACTTGTCTAAAACAGTAAAAATGTGTACTAAATGTGTAAAAACGTCATAAAACCTAAAAATTGTCTAAAACAGCGTATATCGTCGTAAAAAACTGAAAAATACTGAAAAAGCATGCAACGTCATAAAACCTAAAGACTTAAGTGTTAAGAACGTCATAAAACCTAAAAAATTGTCTAAAACACCATAAATCGTTGTGAAACACTGAAAATTACTGAAAAACCATAAAAAATGTGTAAAAACGTCATAAAACCTCAAAAATTGTCTCAAACAGCGTATATCGTAGTAAAAATTACGAAAATTATTGAAAAAGCATGCAAAATGTGTAAAAACGTCATAAAACCTAAAAAATTGTCTAAAACAGTGTATATAGTCGTAAAAAACTGAAAATTACTGAATAAGCATGCAAAATGTGTAAAAACGTCATAAAACCTAAAAAATTGTCTAAAACACCATAAATCGTTGTAAAACACTGAAAATTACTGAAAAACCATAAAAAATGTGTTAAAACGTCATAAAACCTCAAAAATTGTCTAAAACAGCATATGTCGTAGTAAAAATTACGAAAATTACTGAAAAAGCATGCAAAATGTGTTAGAACGTCATAAAACCTAAAAAATTGTCTAAAACACCATAAATCGTTGTAAAACACTGAAAATTACTGAAAAACCATAAAAAATGTGTAAAAACGTCATAAAACCTAAAAAATTGTCTAAAACAGCGTATATAGTCGTTAAAAACTGAAAATTACTGAAAAAGCATGCAAATTGTGTAAAAACGTCATAAAACTTCAAAAATTGTCTAAAACAGCATTAACCGACTGAAAATTACTGAAAAACCATAAAAAATGTTTAAAAACCTTCAAAAAACCTCAACTGATTACTAAAACAGCGTTAATCGTCGTAAAACATTGAAAATTACTGAAAAACCATAAAAAATGAGTAAAAACGTCATAAAACCTCAAAAATTGTCTAAAACAGCGTATGTCGTCGAAAAAAACTGAAAATTACTGAATAAGCATGCAAAATGTGTAAAAACGTCATAAAACCTAAAAAATTGTCTAAAACACCATAAATCATTGTAAAACACTGAAAATTACTGAAAAACCATAAAATATGAGTAAAAACGTCATAAAACCTCAAAAATTGTCTAAAATAGCGTATATCGTTGTAAAACACTGAAAATTACTGAAAAACCATAAAAAATGTGTAAAAACGTCATTAAACCTCAAAAATTGTCTAAAACAGCGTATTTCGTAGTAAAAATCACGAAAATTACTGAAAAAGCATGCAAAATGTGTAAGAACGTCATTAAACCTCAAAAATTGTCTAAAACAGCATTAACCGACTGAAAATTACTGAAAAACCATAAAAAATGTGTAAAAACGTCATAAAACCTCAAAAATTGTCTAAAACAGCGTATATCGTAGTAAAAATTACGAAAATTACTGAAAAAGCATGCAAAATGTGTAATAACGTCATAAAACCTAAAAAATTGTCTAAAACAGCGTATATAGTCGTAATAAACTGAAAATTACTGAATAAGCATGCAAAATGTGTAAAAACGTCATAAAACCTAAAAAATTGTCTAAAACACTATAAATCGTTGTAAAACACTGAAAATTACTGAAAAACCATAAAAATTGTGTAAAAACGTCATAAAACCTAAAAAATTGTCTAAAACAGCGTATATCGTCGAAAAAAACTGAAAATTAGTGAATAAGCATGCAAAATGTGTAAAAACGTCATAAAACCTAAAGACTTGTCTAAAACAGTAAAAATGTGTACTAGATGTGTAAAAACGTCATAAAACCTAAAAATTGTCTAAAACAGCGTATATCGTCGTAAAAAACTGAAAATTACTGAAAAAGCATGCAACGTCATAAAACCTAAAGACTTAAGTGTTAAGAACGTCATAAAACCTAAAAAATTGTCTAAAACACCATAAATCGTTGTAAAACACTGAAAATTACTGAAAAACCATAAAAAAATGTGTAAAAACGTCATAAAACCTCAAAAATTGTCTAAAACAGCGTATATCGTAGTAAAAATTACGAAAATTACTGAAAAAGCATGCAAAATGTGTAAAAACGTCATAAAACCTAAAAAATTGTCTAAAACAGCGTATATAGTCGTAAAAAACTGAAAATTACTGAATAAGCATGCAAAATGTGTAAAAACGTCATAAAACCTAAAAAATTGTCTAAAACACTATAAATCGTTGTAAAACACTGAAAATTACTGAAAAACCATAAAAATTGTGTAAAAACGTCATAAAACCTAAAAAATTGTCTAAAACAGCGTATATCGTCGAAAAAAACTGAAAATTAGTGAATAAGCATGCAAAATGTGTAAAAACGTCATAAAACCTAAAGACTTGTCTAAAACAGTAAAAATGTGTACTAAATGTGTAAAAACGTCATAAAACCTAAAAATTGTCTAAAACAGCGTATATCGTCGTAAAAAACTGAAAAATTACTGAAAAAGCATGCAACGTCATAAAACCTAAAGACTTAAGTGTTAAGAACGTCATAAAACCTAAAAAATTGTCTAAAACACCATAAATCGTTGTAAAACACTGAAAATTACTGAAAAACCATAAAAAATGTGTAAAAACGTCATAAAACCTCAAAAATTGTCTAAAACAGCGTATATCGTAGTAAAAATTACGAAAATTACTGAAAAAGCATGCAAAATGTGTAAAAACGTCATAAAACCTCAAAAATTGTCTAAAACAGCGTATATCGTTGTAAAACACTGAAAATTACTGAAAAACCATAAAAAATGTGTAAAAACGTCATAAATCCTCAAAAATTGTCTAAAACAGCGTATATCGTAGTAAAAATTACGAAAATTACTGAAAAAGCATGCAAAATGTTTAAGAACGTCATTAAACCTAAAAAATTGTCTAAAACACCATAAATCGTTGTAAAACACTGAAAATTACTGAAAAACCATAAAAAATGTGTAAAAACGTCATAAAACCTAAAAAATTGTCTAAAACAGCGTATATCGTCGTAAAAAACTGAGAATTACTGAAAAACCATAAAAAAAGTGTGAAAACGTCATTAAACCTCAAAAATTGTCTAAAACAGCGTATTTCGTAGTAAAAATTACGAAAATTACTGAAAAAGCATGCAAAATGTGTAAAAACGTCATAAAACCTAAAGAATTGTCTAAAACAGCATAAATCGTCGTAAAACACTGAAAATTACTGAAAAACCATAAAATATGAGTAAAAACGTCATAAAACCTCAAAAATTGTCTAAAACAGCGTATATCGTTGTAAAACACTGAAAATTACTGAAAAACCATAAAAAATGTGTAAAAACGTCATTAAACCTCAAAAATTGTCTAAAACAGCGTATTTCGTAGTAAAAATTACGAAAATTACTGAAAAAGCATGCAAAATGTGTAAGAACGTCATTAAACCTCAAAAATTGTCTAAAACAGCATTAACCGACTGAAAATTACTGAAAAACCATAAAAAATGTTTAAAAACCTTCAAAAAACCTCAAATGATTACTTAAACAGCGTTTATCGTCGTAAAACACTGAAAATTACTGAAAAATCATAAAAAATGAGTAAAAACGTCATGAAACCTCAAAAATTGTCTAAAACAGCGTATATCGTCGAAAAAAACTGAAAATTAGTGAATAAGCATGCAAAATGTGTAAAAACGTCATAAAACCTAAAGAATTGTCAAAAACAGCATAAATCGTCGTAAAACACTTAAAATTACTGAAAAACCATAAAAAATGAGTAAAAACGTCATAAAACCTAAAAAATTGTCTTAAACAGCGTATATCGTTGTAAAACACTGAAAATTACTGAAAAACCATAAAAAATATGTAAAAACGTCATAAAACCTCAAAAATTGTATAAAACAGCGTATATCGTCGAAAAAAACTGAAAATTAGTGAATAAGCATGCAAAATGTGTAAAAACGTCATAAAACCTAAAAAATTGTCAAAAACAGCATAAATCGTCGTAAAACACTTAAAATTACTGAAAAACCATTAAAAATGAGTAAAAACGTCATAAAACCTAAAAAATTGTCTAAAACACCATAAATCGTTGTAAAACACTGAAAATTACTGAAAAACCAAAAAAATTTGTAAAAACGTCATAAAACCTCAAAAATTGTCTAAAACAGCATATGTCGTAGTAAAAATTACGAAAATTACTGAAAAAGCATGCAAAATGTGTAAGAACGTCATAAAACCTAAAAATTGTCTAAAACACCATAAATCGTTGTAAAACACTGAAAATTACTGAAAAACCATAAAAAATGGTATAAAAACGTCATAAAACCTAAAAAATTGTCTAAAACAGCGTATATCGTCGAAAAAAACTGAAAATTAGTGAATAAGCATGCAAAATGTGTAAAAACGTCATAAAACCTAAAGACTTGTCTATAACAGTAAAAATGTGTACTAAATGTGTAAAAACGTCATAAAACCTAAAGAATTGTCAAAAACAGCATAAATCGTCGTAAAACACTTAAAATTACTGAAAAACCATAAAAAATGAGTAAAAACGTCATAAAACCTAAAAAATTGTCTAAAACAGCGTATATCGTTGTAAAACACTGAAAATTACTGAAAAACCATAAAAAATGTGTAAGAACGTCATTAAACCTCAAAAATTGTCTAAAACACCATAAATCGTTGTAAAACACTGAAAATTACTGAAAAACCAAAAAAATTTGTAAAAACGTCATAAAACCTCAAAAATTGTCTAAAACAGCATATGTCGTAGTAAAAATTACGAAAATTACTGAAAAAGCATGCAAAATGTGTAAGAACGTCATAAAACCTAAAAATTGTCTAAAACACCATAAATCGTTGTAAAACACTGAAAATTACTGAAAAACCATAAAAAATGGTATAAAAACGTCATAAAACCTAAAAAATTGTCTAAAACAGCGTATATCGTCGAAAAAACTGAAAATTAGTGAATAAGCATGCAAAATGTGTAAAAACGTCATAAAACCTAAAGACTTGTCTAAAACAGTAAAAATGTGTACTAAATGTGTAAAAACGTCATAAAACCTAAAAATTGTCTAAAACAGCGTATATCGTCGTAAAAAACTGAAAAATACTGAAAAAGCATGCAACGTCATAAAACCTAAAGACTTAAGTGTTAAGAACGTCATAAAACCTAAAAAATTGTCTAAAACACCATAAATCGTTGTGAAACACTGAAAATTACTGAAAAACCATAAAAAATGTGTAAAAACGTCATAAAACCTCAAAAATTGTCTCAAACAGCGTATATCGTAGTAAAAATTACGAAAATTATTGAAAAAGCATGCAAAATGTGTAAAAACGTCATAAAACCTAAAAAATTGTCTAAAACAGTGTATATAGTCGTAAAAAACTGAAAATTACTGAATAAGCATGCAAAATGTGTAAAAACGTCATAAAACCTAAAAAATTGTCTAAAACACCATAAATCGTTGTAAAACACTGAAAATTACTGAAAAACCATAAAAAATGTGTTAAAACGTCATAAAACCTCAAAAATTGTCTAAAACAGCATATGTCGTAGTAAAAATTACGAAAATTACTGAAAAAGCATGCAAAATGTGTTAGAACGTCATAAAACCTAAAAAATTGTCTAAAACACCATAAATCGTTGTAAAACACTGAAAATTACTGAAAAACCATAAAAAATGTGTAAAAACGTCATAAAACCTAAAAAATTGTCTAAAACAGCGTATATAGTCGTTAAAAACTGAAAATTACTGAAAAAGCATGCAAATTGTGTAAAAACGTCATAAAACTTCAAAAATTGTCTAAAACAGCATTAACCGACTGAAAATTACTGAAAAACCATAAAAAATGTTTAAAAACCTTCAAAAAACCTCAACTGATTACTAAAACAGCGTTAATCGTCGTAAAACATTGAAAATTACTGAAAAACCATAAAAAATGAGTAAAAACGTCATAAAACCTCAAAAATTGTCTAAAACAGCGTATGTCGTCGAAAAAAACTGAAAATTACTGAATAAGCATGCAAAATGTGTAAAAACGTCATAAAACCTAAAAAATTGTCTAAAACACCATAAATCATTGTAAAACACTGAAAATTACTGAAAAACCATAAAATATGAGTAAAAACGTCATAAAACCTCAAAAATTGTCTAAAACAGCGTATATCGTTGTAAAACACTGAAAATTACTGAAAAACCATAAAAAATGTGTAAAAACGTCATTAAACCTCAAAAATTGTCTAAAACAGCGTATTTCGTAGTAAAAATCACGAAAATTACTGAAAAAGCATGCAAAATGTGTAAGAACGTCATTAAACCTCAAAAATTGTCTAAAACAGCATTAACCGACTGAAAATTACTGAAAAACCATAAAAAATGTGTAAAAACGTCATAAAACCTCAAAAATTGTCTAAAACAGCGTATATCGTAGTAAAAATTACGAAAATTACTGAAAAAGCATGCAAAATGTGTAATAACGTCATAAAACCTAAAAAATTGTCTAAAACAGCGTATATAGTCGTAATAAACTGAAAATTACTGAATAAGCATGCAAAATGTGTAAAAACGTCATAAAACCTAAAAAATTGTCTAAAACACTATAAATCGTTGTAAAACACTGAAAATTACTGAAAAACCATAAAAATTGTGTAAAAACGTCATAAAACCTAAAAAATTGTCTAAAACAGCGTATATCGTCGAAAAAAACTGAAAATTAGTGAATAAGCATGCAAAATGTGTAAAAACGTCATAAAACCTAAAGACTTGTCTAAAACAGTAAAAATGTGTACTAGATGTGTAAAAACGTCATAAAACCTAAAAATTGTCTAAAACAGCGTATATCGTCGTAAAAAACTGAAAATTACTGAAAAAGCATGCAACGTCATAAAACCTAAAGACTTAAGTGTTAAGAACGTCATAAAACCTAAAAAATTGTCTAAAACACCATAAATCGTTGTAAAACACTGAAAATTACTGAAAAACCATAAAAAAATGTGTAAAAACGTCATAAAACCTCAAAAATTGTCTAAAACAGCGTATATCGTAGTAAAAATTACGAAAATTACTGAAAAAGCATGCAAAATGTGTAAAAACGTCATAAAACCTAAAAAATTGTCTAAAACAGCGTATATAGTCGTAAAAAACTGAAAATTACTGAATAAGCATGCAAAATGTGTAAAAACGTCATAAAACCTAAAAAATTGTCTAAAACACTATAAATCGTTGTAAAACACTGAAAATTACTGAAAAACCATAAAAATTGTGTAAAAACGTCATAAAACCTAAAAAATTGTCTAAAACAGCGTATATCGTCGAAAAAAACTGAAAATTAGTGAATAAGCATGCAAAATGTGTAAAAACGTCATAAAACCTAAAGACTTGTCTAAAACAGTAAAAATGTGTACTAAATGTGTAAAAACGTCATAAAACCTAAAAATTGTCTAAAACAGCGTATATCGTCGTAAAAAACTGAAAAATTACTGAAAAAGCATGCAACGTCATAAAACCTAAAGACTTAAGTGTTAAGAACGTCATAAAACCTAAAAAATTGTCTAAAACACCATAAATCGTTGTAAAACACTGAAAATTACTGAAAAACCATAAAAAATGTGTAAAAACGTCATAAAACCTCAAAAATTGTCTAAAACAGCGTATATCGTAGTAAAAATTACGAAAATTACTGAAAAAGCATGCAAAATGTGTAAAAACGTCATAAAACCTCAAAAATTGTCTAAAACAGCGTATATCGTTGTAAAACACTGAAAATTACTGAAAAACCATAAAAAATGTGTAAAAACGTCATAAATCCTCAAAAATTGTCTAAAACAGCGTATATCGTAGTAAAAATTACGAAAATTACTGAAAAAGCATGCAAAATGTTTAAGAACGTCATTAAACCTAAAAAATTGTCTAAAACACCATAAATCGTTGTAAAACACTGAAAATTACTGAAAAACCATAAAAAATGTGTAAAAACGTCATAAAACCTAAAAAATTGTCTAAAACAGCGTATATCGTCGTAAAAAACTGAGAATTACTGAAAAACCATAAAAAAAGTGTGAAAACGTCATAAAACCTCAAAAATTGTCTAAAACAGCATATGTCGTAGTAAAAATTACGAAAATTACTGAAAAAGCATGCAAAATGTGTTAGAACGTCATTAAACCTAAAAAATTGTCTAAAACACCATAAATCGTTGTAAAACACTGAAAATTACTGAAAAACCATAAAAAATGTGTAAAAACGTCATAAAACCTAAAAAATTGTCTAAAACAGCATTAACCGACTGAAAATTACTGAAAAACCATAAAAAATGTTTAAAAACCTTCAAAAAACCTCAAATGATTACTTAAACAGCGTTTATCGTCGTAAAACACTGAAAATTACTGAAAAATCATAAAAATTGAGTAAAAACGTCATGAAACCTCAAAAATTGTCTAAAACAGCGTATATCGTTGTAAAACACTGAAAATTACTGAAAAACCATAAAAAATGTGTAAAAACGTCATAAAACCTCAAAAATTGTCTTAAACAGCGTATATCGTAGTAAAAATTACGAAAATTACTGAAAAAGCATGCAAAATGTGTAAGAACGTCATTAAACCTAAAAAATTGTCTAAAACACCATAAATCGTTGTAAAACACTGAAAATTACTGAAAAACCATAAAAAATGTGTAAAAACGTCATAAAACCTAAAAAATTGTCTAAAACAGCGTATATCGTCGTAAAAAACTGAGAATTACTGAAAAAGCATGCAAATTGTGTAAAAACGTCATAAAACCTCAAAAATTGTCTAAAATAGCATTTACCGACTGAAAATTACTGAAAAACCATAAAAAATGTTTAAAACCTTCAAAAAACCTCAAAGGATTACTTAAACAGCGTTAATCGTCGTAAAACACTGAAAATTACTGAAAAACCATAAAAAATGTGTAAAAACGTCATAAAACCTCAAAAATTGTATAAAACAGCGTATATCGTCGAAAAAAACTGAAAATTAGTGAATAAGCATGTAAAATGTGTAAAAACGTCATAAAACCTAAAAAATTGTCAAAAACAGCATAAATCGTCGTAAAACACTTAAAATTACTGAAAAACCATAAAAAATGTGTAAAAACGTCATAAAACCTCAAAAATTGTCTAAAACAGCATATGTCGTAGTAAAAATTACGAAAATTACTGAAAAAGCATGCAAAATGTGTAAAAACGTCATAAAACCTAAAAAATTGTCTAAAACACCATAAATCGTTGTAAAACACTGAAAATTACTGAAAAACCATAAAAAATGTGTAAAAACGTCATAAAACCTCAAAAATTGTATAAAACAGCGTATATCGTCGAAAAAAACTGTTTATTACTGAAAAAGCATGCAAAATGTGTAAAAACGTCATAAAACCTAAAGAATTGTCTAAAACAGCATAAATCGTCGTAAAACACTGAAAATTACTGAAAAACCATAAAATATGAGTAAAAACGTCATAAAACCTCAAAAATTGTCTAAAACAGCGTATATCGTTGTAAAACACTGAAAATTACTGAAAAACCATAAAAAATGTGTAAAAACGTCATAAAACCTCAAAAATTGTCTAAAACAGCGTATATCGTAGTAAAAATTACGAAAATTACTGAAAAAGCATGCAAAATGTGTAAGAACGTCATTTAACCTAAAAAATTGTCTAAAACACCATAAATCGTTGTAAAACACTGAAAATTACTGAAAAACCATAAAAAATGTGTAAAAACGTCATAAAACCTAAAAAATTGTCTAAAACAGCGTATATCGTCGTAAAAAACTGAAAATTACTGAAAAAGCATGCAAATTGTGTAAAAACGTCATAAAACCTCAAAAATTGTCTAAAATAGCATTAACCGACTGAAAATTACTGAAAAACCATAAAAAATGTTTAAAACCTTCAAAAAACCTCAAAGGATTACTTAAACAGCGTTAATCGTCGTAAAACACTGAAAATTACTGAAAAATCATAAAAAATGAGTAAAAACGTCATGAAACCTCAAAAATTGTCTAAAACAGCGTATATCGTCGAAAAAAACTGAAAATTAGTGAATAAGCATGCAAAATGTGTAAAAACGTCATAAAACCTAAAAAATTGTCTAAAACACCATAAATCGTTGGAAAACACTGAAAATTACTGAAAAACCATAAAAAATGTGTAAAAACGTCATAAAACCTAAAAAATTGTCTAAAACACCATAAATCGTTGTAAAACACTGAAAATTACTGAAAAACCATAAAAAATGTGTAAAAACGTCATAAAACCTCAAAAATTGTATAAAACAGCGTATATCGTCGAAAAAAACTGAAAATTAGTGAATAAGCATGCAAAATGTGTAAAAACGTCATAAAACCTAAAGACTTGTCTAAAACAGTAAAAATGTGTACTTAATGTGTAAAAACGTCATAAAACCTAAAAATTGTCTAAAACAGCGTATATCGTCGTAAAAAACTGAAAATTACTGAAAAAGCATGCAACGTCATAAAACCTAAAGACTTAAGTGTTAAGAACGTCATAAAACCTAAAAAATTGTCTAAAACACCATAAATCGTTGTAAAACACTGAAAATTACTGAAAAACCATAAAAAATGTGTAAAAACGTCATAAAACCTCAAAAATTGTCTCAAACAGCGTATATCGTAGTAAAAATTACGAAAATTACTGAAAAAGCATGCAAAATGTGTAAAAACGTCATAGAACCTAAAAAATTGTCTAAAACAGCGTATATAGTCGTAAAAAACTGAAAATTACTGAATAAGCATGCAAAATGTGTAAAAACGTCATCAAACCTAAAAAATTGTCTAAAACACCATAAACCGTTGTAAAACACTGAAAATTACTGAAAAACCATAAAAAAATGTGTTAAAACGTCATAAAACCTCAAAAATAGTCTAAAACAGCATATGTCGAAGTAAAAATTACGAAAATTACTGAAAAAGCATGCAAAATGTGTTAGAACGTCATAAAACCTAAAATATATCCGTATATCGTAGTAAAAATTACGAAAATTACTGAAAAAGCATGCAAAATGTGTAAGAACGTCATTAAACCTAAAAAATTGTCTAAAACACCATAAATCGTTGTAAAACACTGAAAATTACTGAAAAACCATAAAAAATGTGTAAAAACGTCATAAAACCTCAAAAATTGTCTAAAACAGCATATGTCGTAGTAAAAATTACGAAAATTACTGAAAAAGCATGCAAAATGTGTTAGAACGTCTTAAAACCTAAAAAATTGTCTAAAACACCATAAATCGTTGTAAAACACTGAAAATTACTGAAAAACCATAAAAAATGTGTAAAAACGTCATAAGACCTAAAAAATTGTCTAAAACAGCGTATATAGTCGTTCAAAACTGAAAATTACTGAAAAAGCATGCAAATTGTGTAAAAACGTCATAAAATCTCAAAAATTGTCTAAAACAGCATTAACCGACTGAAAATTACTGAAAAACCATAAAAAATGTTTAAAAACATTCAAAAAACCTCAAATGATTACTAAAACAGCGTTAATCGTCGTAAAACATTGAAAATTACTAAAAAAACCATAAAAAATGAGTAAAAACGTCATAAAACCTCAAAAAATTGTCTAAAACAGCGTATGTCGTCGAAAAAAACTGAAAATTACTGAATAAGCATGCAAAATGTGTAAAAACGTCATAAAACCTAAAAAATTGTCTAAAACACCATAAATCGTTGTTAAACACTGAAAATTACTGAAAAACCATAAAAAATGTGTAAAAACGTCATAAAACCTCAAAAATTGTCTAAAACAGCGTATATCGTCGTGTAAAACTGTTTATTACTGAAAATGCATGCAAAATGTGTAAAAACGTCATAAAACCTAAAGAATTGTCTAAAACAGCATAAATCGTCGTAAAACACTGAAAATTACTGAAAAACCATAAAATATGAGTAAAAACGTCATAAAACCTCAAAAATTGTCTAAAACAGCGTATATCGTTGTAAAACACTGAAAATTACTGAAAAACCATAAAAAATGTGTAAAAACGTCATAAAACCTAAAAAATTGTCTAAAACAGCGTATATCGTCGTAAAAAACTGAGAATTACTGAAAAAGCATGCAAATTGTGTAAAAACGTCATAAAACCTCAAAAATTGTCTAAAATAGCATTAACCGACTGAAAATTACTGAAAAACCATAAAAAATGTTTCAAACCTTCAAAAAACCTCAAATGATTACTTAAACAGCGTTAATCGTCGTAAAACACTGAAAATTACTGAAAAATCATAAAAAATGAGTAAAAACGTCATGAAACTTCAAAAATTGTCTAAAACAACGTATATCGTCGAAAAAAACTGAAAATTAGTGAATAAGCATGCAAAATGTGTAAAAACGTCATAAAACCTAAAAAATCGTCTAAAACACCATAAATCGTTGTAAAACACTGAAAATTACTGAAAAACCATAAAAAATGTGTAAAAACGTCATAAAACCTAAAAAATTGTCTAAAACACCATAAATCGTTGTAAAACACTGAAAATTACTGAAAAACCATAAAAATGTGTAAAAACGTCATAAAACCTCAAAAATTGTATAAAACAGCGTATATCGTCAAAAAAAACTGAAAATTAGTGAATAAGCATGCAAAATGTGTAAAAACGTCATAAAACCTAAAGAATTGTCAAAAACAGCATAAATCGTCGTAAAACACTTAAAATTACTGAAAAACCATAAAAAATGAGTAAAAACGTCATAAAACCTCAAAAATTGTCTAAAACAGCGTATATCGTTGTAAAACACTGAAAATTACTGAAAAACCATAAAAAATGTGTAAAAACGTCATAAAACCTAAAAAATTGTCTAAAACACCATAAATCGTTGTAAAACACTGAAAATTACTGAAAAACCATAAAAAATATGTTAAAACGTCATAAAACCTCAAAAATTGTCTAAAACAGCATATGTCGTAGTAAAAATTACGAAAATTACTGAAAAAGCATGCAAATTGTGTAAAAACGTCATAAAACCTCAAAAATTGTCTAAAATAGCATTAACCGACTGAAAATTACTGAAAAACCATAAAAAATGTTTAAAACCTTCAAAAAACCTCAAATGATTACTTAAACAGCGTTAATCGTCGTAAAACACTGAAAATTACTGAAAAATCATAAAAAATGAGTAAAAACGTCATGAAACTTCAAAAATTGTCTCAAACAACGTATATCGTCGAAAAAAACTGAAAATTAGTGAATAAGCATGCAAAATGTGTAAAAACGTCTTAAAACCTAAAAAATTGTCTAAAACACCATAAATCGTTGTAAAACACTGAAAATTACTGAAAAACCATAAAAAATGTGTAAAAACGTCATAAAACCTAAAAAATTGTCTAAAACACCATAAATCGTTGTAAAACACTGAAAATTACTGAAAAACAATAAAAATGTGTAAAAACGTCATAAAACCTCAAAAATTGTATAAAACAGCGTATATCGTCAAAAAAAACTGAAAATTAGTGAATAAGCATGCAAAATGTGTAAAAACGTCATAAAACCTAAAGAATTGTCAAAAACAGCATAAATCGTCGTAAAACACTGAAAATTACTGAAAAACCATTAAAAATGGTGTAAAAACGTCATAAAACCTAAAAAATTGTCTAAAACAGCGTATATCGTCGAAAAAAACTGAAAATTAGTGAATAAGCATGCAAAATGTGTAAAAACGTCATAAAAACCTAAAGACTTGTCTAAAACAGTAAAAATGTGTACTCAATGTGTAAAAACGTCATAAAACCTAAAAATTGTCTAAAACAGCGTATATCGTCGTAAAAAACTGAAAATTACTGAAAAAGAATGCAACGTCATAAAACCTAAAGACTTAAGTGTTAAGAACGTCATAAAACCTAAAAAATTGTCTAAAACACCATAAATCGTTGTAAAACCTTGGAAATTACTGAAAAACCATAAAAAATGTGTAAAAACGTCATAAAACCTCAAAAATTGTCTAAAACAGCGTATATCGTCGAAAAAAACTGAAAATTAGTGAATAAGCATGCAAAATGTGTAAAAACGTCATAAAACCTCAAAAATTGTCTAAAACAGCGTATATCGTAGTAAAAATTACGAAAATTACTGAAAAAGCATGCAAAATGTGTCAGAACGTCATTAAACCTAAAAAATTGTCTAAAACACCATAAATCGTTGTAAAACACTGAAAATTACTGAAAAACCAAAAAAATTTGTAAAAACGTCATAAAACCTCAAAAATTGTCTAAAACAGCATATGTCGTAGTAAAAATTACGGAAATTACTGAAAAAGCATGCAAAATGTGTAAGAACGTCATAAAACCTAAAAATTGTCTAAAACACCATAAATCGTTGTAAAACACTGAAAATTACTGAAAAACCATAAAAAATGGTATAAAAACGTCATAAAACCTAAAAAATTGTCTAAAACAGCGTATATCGTCGAAAAAAACTGAAAATTAGTGAATAAGCATGCAAAATGTGTAAAAACGTCATAAAACCTAAAGACTTGTCTAAAACAGTAAAAATGTGTACTAAATGTGTAAAAACGTCATAAAACCTAAAAATTGTCTAAAACAGCGTATATCGTCGTAAAAAACTGAAAATTACTGAAAAAGCATGCAACGTCATAAAACCTAAAGACTTAAGTGTTAAGAACGTCATAAAACCTAAAAAATTGTCTAAAACACCATAAATCGTTGTAAAACACTGAAAATTACTGAAAAACCATAAAAAATGTGTTAAAACGTCATAAAACCTCAAAAATTGTCTAAAACAGCATATGTCGTAGTAAAAATTACGAAAATTACTGAAAAAGCATGCAAAATGTGTTAGAACGTCATAAAACCAAAAAAATTGTCTAAAACACCATAAATCGTTGTAAAACACTGAAAATTACTGAAAAACCATAAAAAATGTGTAAAAACGTCATAAAACCTAAAAAATTGTCTAAAACAGCGTATATAGTCGTTAAAAACTGAAAATTACTGAAAAAGCATGCAAATTGTGTAAAAACGTCATAAAACTTCAAAAATTGTCTAAAACAGCATTAACCGACTGAAAATTACTGAAAAACCATTAAAAATGTTTAAAAACCTTCAAAAAACCTCAAATGATTACTAAAACAGCGTTAATCGTCGTAAAACATTGAAAATTACTGAAAAACCATAAAAAATGAGTAAAAACGTCATAAAACCTCAAAAATTGTCTAAAACAGCGTATGTCGTCGAAAAAAACTGAAAATTACTGAATAAGCATGCAAAATGTGTAAAAACGTCATAAAACCTAAAGAATTGTCTAAAACAGCATAAATCGTCGTAAAACACTGAAAATTACTGAAAAACCATAAAATATGAGTAAAAACGTCATAAAACCTCAAAAATTGTATAAAACAGCGTATATCGTCGAAAAAAACTGAAAATTAGTGAATAAGCATGCAAAATGTGTAAAAACGTCATAAAACCTAAAAAATTGTCTAAAACACCATAAATCGTTGGAAAACACTGAAAATTACTGAAAAACCATAAGAAATGTGTAAAAAACGTCATAAAACCTAAAAAATTGTCTAAAACACCATAAATCGTTGTAATACACTGAAAATTACTGAAAAACCATAAAAAATGTGTAAAAACGTCATAAAACCTCAAAAATTGTCTCAAACAGCGTATATCGTCGAAAAAAACTGAAAATTAGTGAATAAGCATGCAAAATGTGTAAAAACGTCATAAAACCTAAAAAATTGTCAAAAACAGCATAAATCGTCGTAAAACACTTAAAATTACTGAAAAACCATAAAAAATGAGTAAAAACGTCATAAAACCTAAAAAATTGTCTAAAACAGCGTATATCGTAGTAAAAATTACGAAAATTACTGAAAAAGCATGCAAAATGTGTAAAAACGTCATTAAACCTAAAAAATTGTCTAAAACACCATAAATCGTTGTAAAACACTGAAAATTACTGAAAAACCAAAAAAATTTGTAAAAACGTCATTAAACCTCAAAAATTGACTAAAACAGCATATGTCGTAGTAAAAATTACGAAAATTACTGAAAAAGCATGCAAAATGTGTAAGAACGTCATAAAACCTAAAAATTGTCTAAAACACCATAAATCGTTGTAAAACACTGAAAATTACTGAAAAACCATAAAAAATGGTATAAAAACGTCATAAAACCTAAAAAATTGTCTAAAACAGCGTATATCGTCGAAAAAAACTGAAAATTAGTGAATAAGCATGCAAAATGTGTAAAAACGTCATAAAACCTAAAGACTTGTCTAAAACAGTAAAAATGTGTACTAAATGTGTAAAAACGTCATAAAACCTAAAAATTGTCTAAAACAGCGTATATCGTCGTAAAAAACTGAAAATTACTGAAAAAGCATGCAACGTCATAAAACCTAAAGACTTAAGTGTTAAGAACGTCATAAAACCTAAAAAATTGTCTAAAACACCATAAATCGTTGTGAAACACTGAAAATTACTGAAAAACCATAAAAAATGTGTAAAAACGTCATAAAACCTCAAAAATTGTCTCAAACAGCGTATATCGTAGTAAAAATTACGAAAATTATTGAAAAAGCATGCAAAATGTGTAAAAACGTCATAAAACCTAAAAAATTGTCTAAAACAGTGTATATAGTCGTAAAAAACTGAAAATTACTGAATAAGCATGCAAAATGTGTAAAAACGTCATAAAACCTAAAAAAATGTCTAAAACACCATAAATCGTTGTAAAAAACTGAAAATTACTGAAAAACCATAAAAAATGTGTTAAAACGTCATAAAACCTCAAAAATTGTCTAAAACAGCATATGTCGTAGTAAAAATTACGAAAATTACTGAAAAAGCATGCAAATTGTGTAAAAACGTCATAAAACCTCAAAAATTGTCTAAAATAGCATTAACCGACTGAAAATTACTGAAAAACCATAAAAAATGTTTAAAACCTTCAAAAAACCTCAAATGATTACTTAAACAGCGTTAATCGTCGTAAAACACTGAAAATTACTGAAAAATCATAAAAAATGAGTAAAAACGTCATGAAACTTCAAAAATTGTCTAAAACAACGTATATCGTCGAAAAAAACTGAAAATTAGTGAATAAGCATGCAAAATGTGTAAAAACGTCATAAAACCTAAAAAATTGTCTAAAACACCATAAATCGTTGTAAAACACTGAAAAATACTGAAAAACCATAAAAAATGTGTAAAAACGTCATAAAACCTAAAAAATTGTCTAAAACACCATAAATCGTTGTAAAACACTGAAAATTACTGAAAAACCATAAAAATGTGTAAAAACGTCATAAAACCTCAAAAATTGTATAAAACAGCGTATATCGTCAAAAAAAACTGAAAATTAGTGAATAAGCATGCAAAATGTGTAAAAACGTCATAAAACCTAAAGAATTGTCAAAAACAGCATAAATCGTCGTAAAACACTTAAAATTACTGAAAAACCATAAAAAATGAGTAAAAACGTCATAAAACCTCAAAAATTGTCTAAAACAGCGTATATCGTTGTAAAACACTGAAAATTACTGAAAAACCATAAAAAATGTGTAAAAACGTCAAGAAACCTCAAAAATTGTCTAAAACAGCGTATATCGTAGTAAAAATTACGAAAATTACTGAAAAAGCATGCAAAATGTGTAAGAACGTCATTAAACCTAAAAAATTGTCTAAAACACCATAAATCGTTGTAAAACACTGAAAATTACTGAAAAACCATAAAAAATGTGTAAAAACGTCATAAAACCTCAAAAATTGTCTAAAACAGCATATGTCGTAGTAAAAATTACGAAAATTACTGAAAAAGCATGCAAATTGTGTAAAAACGTCATAAAACCTCAAAAATTGTCTAAAATAGCATTAACCGACTGAAAATTACTGAAAAACCATAAAAAATGTTTAAAACCTTCAAAAAACCTCAAATGATTACTTAAACAGCGTTAATCGTCGTAAAACACTGAAAATTACTGAAAAATCATAAAAAATGAGTAAAAACGTCATGAAACCTCAAAAATTGTATAAAACAGCGTATATCGTCGTTTAAAACTGAGAATTACTGAAAAAGCATGCAAATTGTTTAAAAAAGTCATAAAACCTCAAATATTGTCTAAAACAGCATTAACCGACTGAAAATTACTGAAAAACCATAAAAAATGTTTAAAAACCTTCAAAAAACCTCAAATGATTACTTTAACAGCGTTAATCGTCGTAAAACACTGAAAATTACTGAAAAATCATAAAAAATGAGTAAAAACGTCATGAAACCTCAAAAATTGTCTAAAACAGCGTACATCGTCGAAAAAAACTGAAAATTAGTGAATAAGCATGCAAAATGTGTAAAAACGTCATAATACCTAAAAAATTGTCTAAAACACCATAAATCGTTGTAAAACACTGAAAATTACTGAAAATTACTGAAAAACCATAAAAAATGTGTAAAAACGTCATAAAACCTAAAAAATTGTCTAAAACACCATAAATCGTTGTAAAACACTGAAAATTACTGAAAATTACTGAAAAACCATAAAAAATGTGTAAAAACGTCATAAAACCTAAAAAATTGTCTTAAACACCATAAATCGTTGTAAAACACTGAAAATTACTGAAAAACCATAAAAAATGTGTAAAAACGTCATAAAACCTCAAAAATTGTACAAAACAGCGTATATCGTCGAAAAAAACTGAAAATTAGTGAATAAGCATGCAAAATGTGTAAAAACGTCATAAAACCTAAAGAATTGTCAAAAACAGCATAAATCGTCGTAAAACACTTAAAATTACTGAAAAACCATAAAAAATGAGTAAAAACGTCATAAAACCTCAAAAATTGTCTAAAACAGCGTATATCGTTGTAAAACACTGAAAATTACTGAAAAACCATAAAAAATGTGTAAAAACGTCATAAAACCTCAAAAATTGTCTAAAACAGCGTATATCGTAGTAAAAATTACGAAAATTACTGAAAAAGCATGAAAATGTGTAAGAACGTCATTAAACCTAAAAAATTGTCTAAAACACCATACATCGTTGTAAAACACTGAAAATTACTGAAAAACCATAAAAAATGTGTAAAAACGTCATAAAACCTCAAAAATAGTCTAAAACAGCATATGTCGTAGTAAAAATTACGAAAATTACTGAAAAAGCATGCAAAATGTGTTAGAACGTCTTAAAACCTAAAAAATTGTCTAAAACACCATAAATCGTTGTAAAACACTGAAAATTACTGAAAAACCATAAAAAATGTGTAAAAACGTCATAAGACCTAAAAAATTGTCTAAAACAGCGTATATAGTCGTTCAAAACTGAAAATTACTGAAAAAGCATGCAAATTGTGTAAAAACGTCATAAAATCTCAAAAATTGTCTAAAACAGCATTAACCGACTGAAAATTACTGAAAAACCATAAAAAATGTTTAAAAACATTCAAAAAACCTCAAATGATTACTAAAACAGCGTTAATCGTCGTAAAACATTGAAAATTACTAAAAAAACCATAAAAAATGAGTAAAAACGTCATAAAACCTCAAAAATTGTCTAAAACAGCGTATGTCGTCGAAAAAAACTGAAAATTACTGAATAAGCATGCAAAATGTGTAAAAACGTCATAAAACCTAAAAAATTGTCTAAAACACCATAAATCGTTGTTAAACACTGAAAATTACTGAAAAACCATAAAAAATGTGTAAAAACGTCATAAAACCTCAAAAATTGTCTAAAACAGCGTATATCGTCGTGTAAAACTGTTTATTACTGAAAAAGCATGCAAAATGTGTAAAAACGTCATAAAACCTAAAGAATTGTCTAAAACAGCATAAATCGTCGTAAAACACTGAAAATTACTGAAAAACCATAAAATATGAGTAAAAACGTCATAAAACCTCAAAAATTGTCTAAAACAGCGTATATCGTTGTAAAACACTGAAAATTACTGAAAAACCATAAAAAATGAGTAAAAACGTCATAAAACCTCAAAAATTGTCTAAAACAGCGTATATCGTTGTAAAACACTGAAAATTACTGAAAAACCATAAAAAATGTGTAAAAACGTCATAAAACCTCAAAAATTGTCTAAAACAGCGTATATCGTATTAAAAATTACGAAAATTACTGAAAAAGCATGAAAATGTA
>NW_028301400.1:0-47888 GCF_061612785.1 Hesperophylax consimilis | reverse complement strand
GTTTATCTGAAATTTTCACTGTTTTACGACGGTTTGACAAATTTTAAGTGTTTTTCAATGATTTTTACTGTAATACGACGATTTAACACTTTTTAATGGTTTTTCTATATTTTACAGCGTTTTTAGACGATTTAACGCTCTTATAAGGTTGTTCTGGTATGTTCACTGTTTTACGACGATTAAACGCTCTTATAAGGTTTTTCTGATATCTTAACTGTTTTAAGTCGATTAAACGCTTTTATAAGGTTGTTCTGGTATTTTCACTGTTTTAAGTCGATTTAACGCTCTTATAAGGTTTTTCTGGTATTTTCACTGTTTAACGACGACTTGACGCTCTTATAAGGTTTTTCTGGTATTTACACTGTTTTACGACGATTTAACGCTCTTGTAAGGTTTTTCTGGTATTTTCACTGTTTTACGACGATTTAACGCTCTTTTAAGGTTTTTCTGGTATTTTCACTGTTTTACGACGATTTAACGCTCTTATAAGGTTTTTCTGGTGTTTTCACTGTTTTACGACGATTTAACGCTCTTGTAAGGTTTTTCTGGTATTTTCACTGTTTAACGACGACTTGACGCTCTTATAAGGTTTTTCTGGTATTTACACTGTTTTACGACGATTTAACGCTCTTATTAGGTTTTTCTGGTATTTTCACTGTTTTACGACGATTTAACGCTCTTTTAAGGTTTTTCTGGTATTTTCACTGTTTAACGACGACTTGACGCTCTTATAAGGTTTTTCTGGTATTTACACTGTTTTACGACGATTTTACGCTCTTATAAGGTTTTTCTGGTATTTTCACTGTTTTACGACGATTTAACGCTCTTATAAGGTTTATCTGGTATTTTCACTGTTTTACGACGATAAAACGCTCTTGTAAGGTTGATCTGGTATTTTCACTGTTTTACGACGGTTTGACAAATTTTAAGGGTTTTTAAATGATTTTTAGTGTAATACGACGATTTAACACTTTTTAATGATTTTTCTATATTTTACAGCGTTTTTAGACGATTTAACGCTCTTTTAAGGTTGTTCTGGTATTTTCACTGTTTTACGACGATTCGACAAATTTTTAGGGTTTTTCAATGATTATTAGTGTAATACGACGATTTATCACTTTTTAATGGTTTTTCTATATATTACAGCGTTTTAAGATGATTTAACGCTCTTATAAGGTTTTTCTGGTATTTTCACTGTTTTACGACGGTTTGACATATTTTAAGGGTTTTTCAATGATTTTTAGTGAAATACGACGATTTAACACTTTTTAATGGTTTTTCTATATTTTAAAGCGTTTTTAGACGATTTAACGCTCTTATGAGGTTGTTCTGGTATTTTCACTGTTTTACGACGATTTGACAAATTTTTAGGGTTTTTCAATGATTATTAGTGTTATACGACGATTTATCACTTTTTAATGGTTTTTCTATATTTTAAAGCGTTTTTAGATGATTTTACGCTCTTATAAGGTTTTTCTGGTATTTTAACTGTTTTACGTCGATTTAACGCTCTTATAAGGTTTTTCTGGTATTTACACTGTTTTACGACGATTTTACGCTCTTATAAGGTTTTTCTGGTATTTTCACTGTTTTACGACGATTTAACGCTCTTATAAGGTTTTTCTGGTATTTTCATTGTTTTACGACGATAAAACGCTCTTGTAAGGTTGATCTGGTATTTTCACTGTTTTACGACGGTTTGACAAATTTTAAGGGTTTTTCAATGATTTTTAGTGTAATACGACGATTTAACACTTTTTAATGGTTTTTCTATATTTTACAGCGTTTTTAGACGATTAAATGCTCTTATGAGGTTGTTCTGGTATTTTCACTGTTTTACGACGATTTGACAAATTTTTAGGGTTTTTCAATGATTATTAGTGTAATACGACGATTTATCACTTTTTAATGGTTTTTCTATATTTTACAGCGTTTTTAGATGATTTAACGCTCTTTTAAGGTTTTTCTGGTATTTTCTCTGTTTTACGACGATTTAACGCTCGCATAAGGTTTTTCTGGTATTTTCACTGTTTTTCGACGATTTAACGCTCTTATAAGGTTTCTCTGGTATTTTCACTGTTTAACGACGATTTGACGCTCTTATAAGGTTTTTCTGGTATATACACTGTTTAACGACGATTGAACGCTCTTATAGGGTTTTTCTGGTATTTTCACTGTTTTACGACGATTTAACGCTCTTATAAGGTTTTTCTGGTATTTTCACTGTTTTACGACGATAAAACGCTCTTGTTAGGTTTATCTGAAATTTTCACTGTTTTACGACGGTTTGACAAATTTTAAGTGTTTTTCAATGATTTTTACTGTAATACGACGATTTAACACTTTTTAATGGTTTTTCTATATTTTACAGCGTTTTTAGACGATTTAACGCTCTTAAAAGGTTGTTCTGGTATTTTCACTGTTTTACGACGATTAAACGCTCTTATAAGGTTTTTCTGGTATGTTAACTGTTTTACGTCGATTAAACGCTCTTATAAGGTTTTTCTGGTATTTTCACTGTTTTACGTCGATTTAACGCTCTTATAAGGTTTTTCTGGTATTTTCACTGTTTAACGACGACTTGACGCTCTTATAAGGTTTTTCTGGTATTTACACTGTTTTACGACGATTTAACGCTCTTTTAAGGTTTTTCTGGTATTTTCACTGTTTTACGACGATTTAACGCTCTTATAAGGTTTTTCTGGTATTTTCACTGTTTTACGACGATAAAACGCTCTTGTAAGGTTTATCTGAAATTTTCACTGTTTTACGACGGTTTGACAAATTTTAAGTGTTTTTCAATGATTTTTAGTGTAATACGACGATTTAACACTTTTTAATGGTTTTTCTATATTTTACAGCGTTTTTAGACGATTTAACGCTCTTATAAGGTTGTTCTGGTATTTTCACTGTTTTACGACGATTTAACGCTCTTATAAGGTTTTTCTGGTATTTTCACGGTTTAACGACGATTTGACAAATTTGAAGGATTTTTCAATGATTTTTAGTGTAATACGACGATTTAACACTTTTTAATGGTTTTTCTATATTTTACAGCGTTTTTAGACGATTTAACGCTATTATAAGGTTGTTCTGGTATTTTCACTGTTTTACGACGATTTGACAAATTTTTAGGGTTTTTCAATGATTTTTAGTGTAATACGACGATTTAACATTTTTTAATGGTTTTTCTATATTTTCCAGCGTTTTTAGACGATTTAACGCTCTTATGAGGTTGTTCTGGTATTTTCACTGTTTGACGACGATTTGACAAAGTTTTAGGGTTTTTCAATGATTATTAGTGTAATACGACGATTTATCACTTTTTAATGGTTTTTCTATATTTTACAGCGTTTTAAGATGATTTAACGCTCTTATAAGGTTTTTCTGGTATTTTTACTGTTTTAGGTCGATTTGACGCTCTTATAAGGTTTTTCTGGTATGTTCACTGTTTAACGACGACTTGACGCTCTTAAAGGTTTTTCTGGTATTTACACTGTTTTACGACGATTTAACGCTCTTATAAGGTTTTTCTGGTATTTTCACTGTTTTGCGACGATTTAACGCTCTTATAAGGTTTTTCTGGTATTTTCACTGTTTTACGACGATTTAACGCTCGTATAAGGTTTTTCTGGTATTTTCACTGTTTTTCGTCGATTTAACGCTCTTATAAGGTTTCTCTGGTATTTTCACTGTTTAACGACGATTTGACGCTCTTATAAGGTTTTTCTGGTATTTACACTGTTTAACGACGATTTGACGCTCTTCTAAGGTTTTTCTGGTATTTTCACTGTTTTACGACGATTAAACGCTCGTATAAGGTTTTTGTGGTATTTGAACTGTTTTACGATAATGTGACAAATTGTAAGAGTTTTTTAATGATTTTCAGTGAAATACGACGATCAAACATTTTTTAATAGTTTTTCTATATTTTACAGCGTTTTAAGATGATTTAACGCTCTTATCAGGTTTTTCTGGTATTTTAACTGTTTTACGTCGATTTGACGCTCTTATAAGGTTTTTCTGGTATGTTCACTGTTAAACGACGACTTGACGCTCTTATCAGGTTTTTCTGGTATTTACACTGTTTTACGACGATTTAACGCTCTTATAAGGTTTTTCTGGTATTTTCACTGTTTTGCGACGATTTAACGCTCTTATAAGGTTTTTCTGGTATTTTCACTGTTTTACGACGATTTAACGCTCGTATAAGGTTTTTCCTGTATTTTCACTGTTTTTCGTCGATTTAACGCTCTTATAAGGTTTCTCTAGTATTTTCACTGTTTAACGACGATTTGACGCTCTTATAAGGTTTTTCTGGTATTTACACTGTTTAACGACGATTTGACGCTCTTCTAAGGTTTTTCTGGTATTTTCACTGTTTTACGACGATTAAACGCTCGTATAAGGTTTTTGTGGTATTTGAACTGTTTTACGATAATGTGACAAATTGTAAGAGTTTTTTAATGATTTTCAGTGAAATACGACGATCAAACATTTTTTAATAGTTTTTCTATATTTTACAGCGTTTTAAGATGATTTAACGCTCTTATCAGGTTTTTCTGGTATTTTAACTGTTTTACGTCGATTTGACGCTCTTATAAGGTTTTTCTGGTATGTTCACTGTTAAACGACGACTTGACGCTCTTATCAGGTTTTTCTGGTATTTACACTGTTTTACGACGATTTAACGCTCTTATAAGGTTTTTCTGGTATTTTCACTGTTTTGCGACGATTTAACGCTCTTATAAGGTTTTTCTGGTATTTTCACTGTTTAACGACGATTTGACGCTCTTCTAAGGTTTTTCTGGTATTTTCACTGTTTTACGACGATTAAACGCTCGTATAAGGTTTTTGTGGTATTTGAACTGTTTTACGATAATGTGACAAATTGTAAGAGTTTTTTAATGATTTTCAGTGAAATACGACGATCAAACACTTTTTAATGGTTTTTCTATATTTTACAGCGTTTGAGGACGATTTAACGCTCTTATAAGGTTTTTCTGGTATTTTCACTGTTTTACGACGATTTAACGCTCTTATAAGGTTTTTCCTGTATTTTCACTGTTTTACGACGATTCGACAAATTTTTAGGGTTTTTCAATGATTATTAGTGTAATACGACGATTTATCACTTTTTATTGGTTTTTCTATATTTTACAGCTTTTTAAGATGATTTAACGCTCTTATAAGGTTTTTCTGGTATTTTCACTGTTTTACGACGATTTAACGCTCTTATAAGGTTTTTCTGGTATTAACACTGTTTTACGACGATTTAACGCTCTTATAAGGTTTATCTGGTACTTTCACTGTTTTACGACGATTTGACAAATTTTTAGGGTTTTTCAATGATTATTAGTGTAATACGACGATTTATCACTTTTTAATGGTTTTTCAATATTTTACAGCGTTTTAAGATGATTTAACGCTCTTATAAGGTTTTTCTGGTATTTTAACTGTTTTTCGTCGATTTAACGCTCTTATAAGGTTTTTCTGGTATTTTCACTGTTTAACGACGACTTGACGCTCTTATAAGGTTTTTCTGGTATTTTCACTGTTTTACGACGATAAAACGCTCTTGTTAGGTTTATCTGAAATTTTCACTGTTTTACGACGGTTTGACAAATTTTAAGTGTTTTTCAATGATTTTTACTGTAATACGACGATTTAACACTTTTTAATGGTTTTTCTATATTTTACAGCGTTTTTAGACGATTTAACGCTCTTATAAGGTTGTTCTGGTATGTTCACTGTTTTACGACGATTAAACGCTCTTATAAGGTTTTTCTGGTATTTTCACTGTTTTACGACGATTTAACGCTCTTATAAGGTTTTTCTGGTATTTTCACTGTTTTACGACGATTTAACGCTCTTATAAGGTTTTTCTGGTATTTTAACTGTTTTACGTCGATTTAACGCTCTTATAAGGTTTTTCTGGTATTTTCACTGTTTTACGACGATTTTACGCTCTTATAAGGTTTTTCTGGTATTTTCACTGTTTTACGACGATTTAACGCTCTTATAAGGTTTTTCTGGTATTTTCATTGTTTTACGACGATAAAACGCTCTTGTAAGGTTGATCTGGTATTTTCACTGTTTTACGACGGTTTGACAAATTTTAAGGGTTTTTCAATGATTTTTAGTGTAATACGACGATTTAACACTTTTTAATGGTTTTTCTATATTTTACAGCGTTTTTAGACGATTTAACGCTCGTATAAGGTTTTTCTGGCATTTTCACTGTTTTACGACGATTTGACAATTTTTCAGGGTTTTTCAATGATTTTTAGTGTAATACGACGATTTAACACTTTTTAATGGTTTTTCTATATTTTACAGTTTTTTAAGACGATTTAACGATCTTATAAGGTTTTTCTGGTATTTTCACTGTTTTACGACGATTTGACAAATTTTTAGGGTTTTTCAATGATTATTAGTGCAATACGACGATTTATCACTTTTTAATGGTTTTTCTATATTTTACAGCGTTTTAAGATGATTTAACGCTCTTATAAGGTTTTTCTGGTATTTTAACTGTTTTACGTCGATTTAACGCTCTTATAAGGTTTTTCTGGTATTTTCACTGTTAAACGACGACTTGACGCTCTTATAAGGTTTTTCTGGTATTTACACTGTTTAACGACGATTTAACGCTCTTCTCAGGTTTTTCTGGTATTTACACTGTTTAACGACGATTTAACGCTCTTCTAAGGTTTTTCTGGTATTTTCACTGTTTTACGACGATAAAACGCTCTTATAAGGTTTTTCTGGTATTTTCACACTTTTACGACGATTTAACGCTCTTTGAAGGTTTTTCTGCTATTTTCACTGTTTTACGACGATTTAACGCTCTTATAAGGTTTTTCTGGTATTTTCACTGTTTAACTACGACTTGACGCTCTTATAAGGTTTTTCTGGTATTTACACTGTTTAACGACGATTTAACGCTCTTATTAGGTTTTTGTGGTATTTTCACTGTTTTACGACGATTGAACGCTCTTATAAGGTTTTTCTAGTATTTTCACTGTTTAACGACGACTTGACGCTCTTATAAGGTTTTTCTGGTATTTACACTGTTTTACGACGATTTTACGCTCTTATAAGGTTTTTCTGGTATTTTCACTGTTTTACGACGATTTAACGCTCTTATAAGGTTTTTCTGGTATTTTCTCTGTTTTACGACGATAAAACGCTCTTGTAAGGTTGATCTGGTATTTTCACTGTTTTACGACGGTTTGACAAATTTTAAGGGTTTTTCAATGATTTTTAGTGTAATACGACGATTTAACACTTTTTAATGGTTTTTCTATATTTTACAGCGTTTTTAGACGATTTAACGCTCTTTTAAGGTTGTTCTGGTTTTTTCACTGTTTTACGACGATCTGACAAATTTTTAGGGTTTTTCAATGATTATTAGTGTAATACGACGATTTATCACTTTTTAATGGTTTTTTTATATTTTACAGCGTTTTAAGATGATTTAACGCTCTTATGAGGTTGTTCTGGTATTTTCACTGTTTTACGACGATTTGACAAATTTTTAGGGTTTTTCAATGATTATTAGTGTAATACGACGATTTATCACTTGTTAATGGTTTTTCTATATTTTACAGCGTTTTTAGATGATTTAACGCTCTTATAAGGTTTTTCTGGTATTTTAACTGTTTTACGTCGATTTAACGCTCTTATAAGGTTTTTCTGGTATTTTCACTGTTTAACGACGACTTGACGCTCTTATAAGGTTTTTCTGGTATTTACACTGTTTTACGACGATTTAACGCTCTTGTAAGGTTTTTCTGGTATTTTCACTGTTTTACGACGATTTAACGCTCTTTTAAGGTTTTTCTGGTAATTTCACTGTTTTACGACGATTTAACTCTCGCATAAGGTTTTTCTGGTATTTTCACTGTTTTTCGACGATTTAACGCTCTTATAAGGTTTCTCTGGTATTTTCACTGTTTAACGACGATTTGACGCTCTTATAAGGTTTTTCTGGTATATACACTGTTTAACGACGATTTAATGCTCTTATAGGGTTTTTCTGGTATTTTCACTGTTTTACGACGATTTAACGCTCTTATAAAGTTTTTCTGGTATTTTCACTGTTTTACGACGATTAAACGCTCTTGTTAGGTTTATCTGAAATTTTCACTGTTTTACGACGGTTTGACAAATTTTAAGTGTTTTTCAATGATTTTTACTGTAATACGACGATTTAACACTTTTTAATGGTTTTTCTATATTTTACAGCGTTTTTAGACGATTTAACGCTCTTATAAGGTTGTTCTGGTATGTTCACTGTTTTAGGACGATTAAACGCTCTTATAAGGTTTTTCTGGTATTTTCACTGTTTTACGACGATTTAACGCTCTTATAAGGTTTTTCTGGTATTTTCACTGTTTTACGACGATTTAACGCTCTTGTAAGGTTTTTCTGGTATTTTCACTGTTTAACGACGACTTGACGCTCTTATAAGGTTTTTCTGGTATTTACACTGTTTTACGACGATTTAACGCTCTTATTAGGTTTTTCTGGTATTTTCACTGTTTTACGACGATTTAACGCTCTTTTAAGGTTTTTCTGGTATTTTCACTGTTTAACGACGACTTGACGCTCTTATAAGGTTTTTCTGGTATTTACACTGTTTTACGACGATTTTACGCTCTTATAAGGTTTTTCTGGTATTTTCACTGTTTTACGACGATTTAACGCTCTTATAAGGTTTATCTGGTATTTTCACTGTTTTACGACGATAAAACGCTCTTGTAAGGTTGATCTGGTATTTTCACTGTTTTACGACGGTTTGACAAATTTTAAGGGTTTTTAAATGATTTTTAGTGTGATACGACGATTTAACGCTTTTTAATGATTTTTCTATATTTTACAGCGTTTTTAGACGATTTAACGCTCTTTTAAGGTTGTTCTGGTATTTTCACTGTTTTACGACGATTCGACAAATTTTTAGGGTTTTTCAATGATTATTAGTGTAATACGAAGATTTATCACTTTTTAATGGTTTTTCTATATATTACAGCGTTTTAAGATGATTTAACGCTCTTATAAGGTTTTTCTGGTATTTTCGCTGTTTTACGACGGTTTGACATATTTTAAGGGTTTTTCAATGATTTTTAGTGTAATACGACGATTTAACACTTTTTAATGGTTTTTCTATATTTTAAAGCGTTTTAAGACGATTTAACGCTCTTATGAGGAAGTTCTGGTATTTTCACTGTTTTACGACGATTTGACAAATTTTTAGGGTTTTTCAATGATTATTAGTGTTATACGACGATTTATCACTTTTTAATGGTTTTTCTATATTTTAAAGCGTTTTTAGATGATTTTACGCTCTTTTAAGGTTTTTCTGGTATTTTAACTGTTTTACGTCGATTTAACGCTCTTATAAGGTTTTTCTGGTATTTACACTGTTTTACGACGATTTTACGCTCTTATAAGGTTTTTCTGGTATTTTCACTGTTTTACGACGATTTAACGCTCTTATAAGGTTTTTCTGATATTTTCATTGTTTTACGACGATAAAACGCTCTTGTAAGGTTGATCTGGTATTTTCACTGTTTTACGACGGTTTGACAAATTTTAAGGGTTTTTCAATGATTTTTAGTGTAATACGACGATTTAACACTTTTTAATGGTTTTTCTATATTTTACAGCGTTTTTAGACGATTAAACGCTCTTATGAGGTTGTTCTGGTATTTTCACTGTTTTACGACGATTTGACAAATTTTTAGGGTTTTTCAATGATTATTAGTGTAATACGACGATTTATCACTTTTTAATGGTTTTTCTATATTTTACAGCGTTTTTAGATGATTTAACGCTCTTTTAAGGTTTTTCTGGTATTTTCTCTGTTTTACGACGATTTAACGCTCGCATAAGGTTTTTCTGGTATTTTCACTGTTTTTCGACGATTTAACGCTCTTATAAGGTTTCTCTGGTATTTTCACTGTTTAACGACGATTTGACGCTCTTATAAGGTTTTTCTGGTATATACACTGTTTAACGACGATTTAACGCTCTTATAGGGTTTTTCTGGTATTTTCACTGTTTTACGACGATTTAACGCTCTTATAAGGTTTTTCTGGTATTTTCACTGTTTTACGACGATAAAACGCTCTTGTAAGGTTTATCTGAAATTTTCACTGTTTTACGACGGTTTGACAAATTTTAAGTGTTTTTCAATGATTTTTACTGTAATACGACGATTTAACACTTTTTAATGGTTTTTCTATATTTTACAGCGTTTTTAGACGATTTAACGCTCTTAAAAGTTTGTTCTGGTATTTTCACTGTTTTACGACGATTAAACGCTCTTATAAGGTTTTTCTGGTATGTTAACTGTTTTACGTCGATTAAACGCTCTTATAAGGTTTTTCTGGTATTTTCACTGTTTTACGTCGATTTAACGCTCTTATAAGGTTTTTCTGGTATTTTCACTGTTTAACGACGACTTGACGCTCTTATAAGGTTTTTCTGGTATTTACACTGTTTTACGACGATTTAACGCTCTTTTAAGGTTTTTCTGGTATTTTCACTGTTTTACGACGATTTAACGCCCTTTTAAGGTTTTTCTGGTATTTTCTCTGTTTTACGACGATTTAACGCTCGCATAAGGTTTTTCTGGTATTTTCACTGTTTTTCGACGATTTAACGCTCTTATAAGGTTTCTCTGGTATTTTCACTGTTTAACGACGATTTGACGCTCTTATAAGGTTTTTCTGGTATATACACTGTTTAACGACGATTTAACGCTCTTATAGGGTTTTTCTGGTATTTTCACTGTTTTACGACGATTTAACGCTCTTATAAGGTTTTTCTGGTATTTTCACTGTTTTACGACGATAAAACGCTCTTGTTAGGTTTATCTGATATTTTCACTGTTTTACGACGGTTTGACAAATTTTAAGTGTTTTTCAATGATTTTTACTGTAATACGACGATTTAACACTTTTTAATGGTTTTTCTATATTTTACAGCGTTTTTAGACGATTTAACGCTCTTAAAAGGTTGTTCTGGTATTTTCACTGTTTTACGACGATTAAACGCTCTTATAAGGTTTTTCTGGTATGTTAACTGTTTTACGTCGATTAAACGCTCTTATAAGGTTTTTCTGGTATTTTCACTGTTTTACGTCGATTTAACGCTCTTATAAGGTTTTTCTGGTATTTTCACTGTTTAACGACGACTTGACGCTCTTATAAGGTTTTTCTGGTATTTACACTGTTTTACGACGATTTAACGCTCTTGTAAGGTTTTTCTGGTATTTTCACTGTTTTACGACGATTTAACGCTCTTCTAAGGTTTTTCTGGTATTTTCACTGTTTTACGACGATTTAACGCTCTTATAAGGTTTTTCTGGTGTTTTCACTGTTTTACGACGATTTAACGCTCTTGTAAGGTTTTTCTGGTATTTTCACTGTTTAACGACGACTTGACGCTCTTATAAGGTTTTTCTGGTATTTACACTGTTTTACGACGATTTAACGCTCTTATTAGGTTTTTCTGGTATTTTCACTGTTTTACGACGATTTGACAAATTTTTAGGGTTTTTCAATGATTTTTAGTGTAATACGACGATTTAACATTTTTTAATGGTTTTTCTATATTTTCCAGCGTTTTTAGACGATTTAACGCTCTTATGAGGTTGTTCTGGTATTTTCACTGTTTAACGACGACTTGACGCTCTTATAAGGTTGTTCTGGTATTTTCACTGTTTTACGACGATTTAACGCTCTTATAAGGTTTTTCTGGTATTTTCACGGTTTAACGACGATTTGACAAATTTGAAGGATTTTTCAATGATTTTTAGTGTAATACGACGATTTAACACTTTTTAATGGTTTTTCTATATTTTACAGCGTTTTTAGACGATTTAACGCTATTATAAGGTTGTTCTGGTATTTTCACTGTTTTACGACGATTTGACAAATTTTTAGGGTTTTTCAATGATTTTTAGTGTAATACGACGATTTAACATTTTTTAATGGTTTTTCTATATTTTCCAGCGTTTTTAGACGATTTAACGCTCTTATGAGGTTGTTCTGGTATTTTCACTGTTTGACGACGATTTGACAAAGTTTTAGGGTTTTTCAATGATTATTAGTGTAATACGACGATTTATCACTTTTTAATGGTTTTTCTATATTTTACAGCGTTTTAAGATGATTTAACGCTCTTATAAGGTTTTTCTGGTATTTTAACTGTTTTACGTCGATTTGACGCTCTTATAAGGTTTTTCTGGTTTGTTCACTGTTTAACGACGACTTGACGCTCTTAAAGGTTTTTCTGGTATTTACACTGTTTTACGACGATTTAACGCTCTTATAAGGTTTTTCTGGTATTTTCACTGTTTTGCGACGATTTAACGCTCTAATAAGGTTTTTCTGGTATTTTCACTGTTTTACGACGATTTAACGCTCGTATAAGGTTTTTCTGGTATTTTCACTGTTTTTCGTCGATTTAACGCTCTTATAAGGTTTCTCTGGTATTTTCACTGTTTCACGACGATTTGACGCTCTTATAAGGTTTTTCTGGTATTTACACTGTTTAACGACGATTTGACGCTCTTCTAAGGTTTTTCTGGTATTTTCACTGTTTTACGACGATTAAACGCTCGTATAAGGTTTTTGTGGTATTTGAACTGTTTTACGATAATGTGACAAATTGTAAGAGTTTTTTAATGATTTTCAGTGAAATACGACGATCAAACATTTTTTAATGGTTTTTCTATATTTTACAGCGTTTTAAGATGATTTAACGCTCTTATCAGGTTTTTCTGGTATTTTAACTGTTTTACGTCGATTTGACGCTCTTATAAGGTTTTTCTGGTATGTTCACTGTTTAACGACGACTTGACGCTCTTATCAGGTTTTTCTGGTATTTACACTGTTTTACGACGATTTAACGCTCTTATAAGGTTTTTCTGGTATTTTCACTGTTTTGCGACGATTTAACGCTCTTATAAGGTTTTTCTGGTATTTTCACTGTTTAACGACGATTTGACGCTCTTCTAAGGTTTTTCTGGTATTTTCACTGTTTTACGACGATTAAACGCTCGTATAAGGTTTTTGTGGTATTTGAACTGTTTTACGATAATGTGACAAATTGTAAGAGTTTTTTAATGATTTTCAGTGAAATACGACGATCAAACACTTTTTAATGGTTTTTCTATATTTTACAGCGTTTGAGGACGATTTAACGCTCTTATAAGGTTTTTCTGGTATTTTCACTGTTTTACGACGATTTAACGCTCTTATAAGGTTTTTCCTGTATTTTCACTGTTTTACGACGATTCGACAAATTTTTAGGGTTTTTCAATGATTATTAGTGTAATACGACGATTTATCACTTTTTATTGGTTTTTCTATATTTTACAGCTTTTTAAGATGATTTAACGCTCTTATAAGGTTTTTCTGGTATTTTCACTGTTTTACGACGATTTAACGCTCTTATAAGGTTTTTCTGGTATTAACACTGTTTTACGACGATTTAACGCTCTTATAAGGTTTATCTGGTACTTTCACTGTTTTACGACGATTTGACAAATTTTTAGGGTTTTTCAATGATTATTAGTGTAATACGACGATTTATCACTTTTTAATGGTTTTTCAATATTTTACAGCGTTTTAAGATGATTTAACGCTCTTATAAGGTTTTTCTGGTATTTTAACTGTTTTTCGTCGATTTAACGCTCTTATAAGGTTTTTCTGGTATTTTCACTGTTTAACGACGACTTGACGCTCTTATAAGGTTTTTCTGGTATTTTCACTGTTTTACGACGATAAAACGCTCTTGTTAGGTTTATCTGAAATTTTCACTGTTTTACGACGGTTTGACAAATTTTAAGTTTTTTTCAATGATTTTTACTGTAATACGACGATTTAACACTTTTTAATGGTTTTTCTATATTTTACAGCGTTTTTAGACGATTTAACGCTCTTATAAGGTTGTTCTGGTATGTTCACTGTTTTACGACGATTAAACGCTCTTATAAGGTTTTTCTGGTATTTTCACTGTTTTACGACGATTTAACGCTCTTATAAGGTTTTTCTGGTATTTTCACTGTTTTACGACGATTTAACGCTCTTATAAGGTTTTTCTGGTATTTTAACTGTTTTACGTCGATTTAACGCTCTTATAAGGTTTTTCTGGTATTTTCACTGTTTTACGACGATTTTACGCTCTTATAAGGTTTTTCTGGTATTTTCACTGTTTTACGACGATTTAACGCTCTTATAAGGTTTTTCTGGTATTTTCATTGTTTTACGACGATAAAACGCTCTTGTAAGGTTGATCTGGTATTTTCACTGTTTTACGACGGTTTGACAAATTTTAAGGGTTTTTCAATGATTTTTAGTGTAATACGACGATTTAACACTTTTTAATGGTTTTTCTATATTTTACAGCGTTTTTAGACGATTTAACGCTCGTATAAGGTTTTTCTGGCATTTTCACTGTTTTACGACGATTTGACAATTTTTCAGGGTTTTTCAATGATTTTTAGTGTAATACGACGATTTAACACTTTTTAATGGTTTTTCTATATTTTACAGTTTTTTAAGACGATTTAACGATCTTATAAGGTTTTTCTGGTATTTTCACTGTTTTACGACGATTTGACAAATTTTTAGGGTTTTTCAATGATTATTAGTGCAATACGACGATTTATCACTTTTTAATGGTTTTTCTATATTTTACAGCGTTTTAAGATGATTTAACGCTCTTATAAGGTTTTTCTGGTATTTTAACTGTTTTACGTCGATTTAACGCTCTTATAAGGTTTTTCTGGTATTTTCACTGTTAAACGACGACTTGACGCTCTTATAAGGTTTTTCTGGTATTTACACTGTTTAACGACGATTTAACGCTCTTCTCAGGTTTTTCTGGTATTTACACTGTTTAACGACGATTTAACGCTCTTCTAAGGTTTTTCTGGTATTTTCACTGTTTTACGACGATAAAACGCTCTTATAAGGTTTTTCTGGTATTTTCACACTTTTACGACGATTTAACGCTCTTTGAAGGTTTTTCTGGTATTTTCACTGTTTTACGACGATTTAACGCTCTTATAAGGTTTTTCTGGTATTTTCACTGTTAAACTACGACTTGACGCTCTTATAAGGTTTTTCTGGTATTTACACTGTTTAACGACGATTTAACGCTCTTATTAGGTTTTTGTGGTATTTTCACTGTTTTACGACGATTGAACGCTCTTATAAGGTTTTTCTAGTATTTTCACTGTTTAACGACGACTTGACGCTCTTATAAGGTTTTTCTGGTATTTACACTGTTTTACGACGATTTTACGCTCTTATAAGGTTTTTCTGGTATTTTCACTGTTTTACGACGATTTAACGCTCTTATAAGGTTTTTCTGGTATTTTCACTGTTAAACTACGACTTGACGCTCTTATAAGGTTTTTCTGGTATTTACACTGTTTAACGACGATTTAACGCTCTTATTAGGTTTTTGTGGTATTTTCACTGTTTTACGACGATTGAACGCTCTTATAAGGTTTTTCTAGTATTTTCACTGTTTAACGACGACTTGACGCTCTTATAAGGTTTTTCTGGTATTTACACTGTTTTACGACGATTTTACGCTCTTATAAGGTTTTTCTGGTATTTTCACTGTTTTACGACGATTTAACGCTCTTATAAGGTTTTTCTGGTATTTTCTCTGTTTTACGACGATAAAACGCTCTTGTAAGGTTGATCTGGTATTTTCACTGTTTTACGACGGTTTGACAAATTTTAAGGGTTTTTCAATGATTTTTAGTGTAATACGACGATTTAACACTTTTTAATGGTTTTTCTATATTTTACAGCGTTTTTAGACGATTTAACGCTCTTTTAAGGTTGTTCTGGTTTTTTCACTGTTTTACGACGATCTGACAAATTTTTAGGGTTTTTCAATGATTATTAGTGTAATACGACGATTTATCACTTGTTAATGGTTTTTCTATATTTTACAGCGTTTTTAGATGATTTAACGCTCTTATAAGGTTTTTCTGGTATTTTAACTGTTTTACGTCGATTTAACGCTCTTATAAGGTTTTTCTGGTATTTTCACTGTTTAACGACGACTTGACGCTCTTATAAGGTTTTTCTAGTATTTTCACTGTTTAACGACGACTTGACGCTCTTATAAGGTTTTTCTGGTATTTACACTGTTTTACGACGATTTTACGCTCTTATAAGGTTTTTCTGGTATTTTCACTGTTTTACGACGATTTAACGCTCTTATAAGGTTTTTCTGGTATTTTCACTGTTAAACTACGACTTGACGCTCTTATAAGGTTTTTCTGGTATTTACACTGTTTAACGACGATTTAACGCTCTTATTAGGTTTTTGTGGTATTTTCACTGTTTTACGACGATTGAACGCTCTTATAAGGTTTTTCTAGTATTTTCACTGTTTAACGACGACTTGACGCTCTTATAAGGTTTTTCTGGTATTTACACTGTTTTACGACGATTTTACGCTCTTATAAGGTTTTTCTGGTATTTTCACTGTTTTACGACGATTTAACGCTCTTATAAGGTTTTTCTGGTATTTTCTCTGTTTTACGACGATAAAACGCTCTTGTAAGGTTGATCTGGTATTTTCACTGTTTTACGACGGTTTGACAAATTTTAAGGGTTTTTCAATGATTTTTAGTGTAATACGACGATTTAACACTTTTTAATGGTTTTTCTATATTTTACAGCGTTTTTAGACGATTTAACGCTCTTTTAAGGTTGTTCTGGTTTTTTCACTGTTTTACGACGATCTGACAAATTTTTAGGGTTTTTCAATGATTATTAGTGTAATACGACGATTTATCACTTTTTAATGGTTTTTTTATATTTTACAGCGTTTTAAGATGATTTAACGCTCTTATGAGGTTGTTCTGGTATTTTCACTGTTTTACGACGATTTGACAAATTTTTAGGGTTTTTCAATGATTATTAGTGTAATACGACGATTTATCACTTGTTAATGGTTTTTCTATATTTTACAGCGTTTTTAGATGATTTAACGCTCTTATAAGGTTTTTCTGGTATTTTAACTGTTTTACGTCGATTTAACGCTCTTATAAGGTTTTTCTGGTATTTTCACTGTTTAACGACGACTTGACGCTCTTATAAGGTTTTTCTGGTATTTACACTGTTTTACGACGATTTAACGCTCTTGTAAGGTTTTTCTGGTATTTTCACTGTTTTACGACGATTTAACGCTCTTTTAAGGTTTTTCTGGTAATTTCACTGTTTTACGACGATTTAACTCTCGCATAAGGTTTTTCTGGTATTTTCACTGTTTTTCGACGATTTAACGCTCTTATAAGGTTTCTCTGGTATTTTCACTGTTTAACGACGATTTGACGCTCTTATAAGGTTTTTCTGGTATATACACTGTTTAACGACGATTTAATGCTCTTATAGGGTTTTTCTGGTATTTTCACTGTTTTACGACGATTTAACGCTCTTATAAAGTTTTTCTGGTATTTTCACTGTTTTACGACGATTAAACGCTCTTGTTAGGTTTATCTGAAATTTTCACTGTTTTACGACGGTTTGACAAATTTTAAGTGTTTTTCAATGATTTTTACTGTAATACGACGATTTAACACTTTTTAATGGTTTTTCTATATTTTACAGCGTTTTTAGACGATTTAACGCTCTTATAAGGTTGTTCTGGTATGTTCACTGTTTTAGGACGATTAAACGCTCTTATAAGGTTTTTCTGGTATTTTCACTGTTTTACGACGATTTAACGCTCTTATAAGGTTTTTCTGGTATTTTCACTGTTTTACGACGATTTAACGCTCTTGTAAGGTTTTTCTGGTATTTTCACTGTTTAACGACGACTTGACGCTCTTATAAGGTTTTTCTGGTATTTACACTGTTTTACGACGATTTAACGCTCTTATTAGGTTTTTCTGGTATTTTCACTGTTTTACGACGATTTAACGCTCTTTTAAGGTTTTTCTGGTATTTTCACTGTTTAACGACGACTTGACGCTCTTATAAGGTTTTTCTGGTATTTACACTGTTTTACGACGATTTTACGCTCTTATAAGGTTTTTCTGGTATTTTCACTGTTTTACGACGATTTAACGCTCTTATAAGGTTTATCTGGTATTTTCACTGTTTTACGACGATAAAACGCTCTTGTAAGGTTGATCTGGTATTTTCACTGTTTTACGACGGTTTGACAAATTTTAAGGGTTTTTAAATGATTTTTAGTGTGATACGACGATTTAACGCTTTTTAATGATTTTTCTATATTTTACAGCGTTTTTAGACGATTTAACGCTCTTTTAAGGTTGTTCTGGTATTTTCACTGTTTTACGACGATTCGACAAATTTTTAGGGTTTTTCAATGATTATTAGTGTAATACGAAGATTTATCACTTTTTAATGGTTTTTCTATATATTACAGCGTTTTAAGATGATTTAACGCTCTTATAAGGTTTTTCTGGTATTTTCGCTGTTTTACGACGGTTTGACATATTTTAAGGGTTTTTCAATGATTTTTAGTGTAATACGACGATTTAACACTTTTTAATGGTTTTTCTATATTTTAAAGCGTTTTAAGACGATTTAACGCTCTTATGAGGAAGTTCTGGTATTTTCACTGTTTTACGACGATTTGACAAATTTTTAGGGTTTTTCAATGATTATTAGTGTTATACGACGATTTATCACTTTTTAATGGTTTTTCTATATTTTAAAGCGTTTTTAGATGATTTTACGCTCTTTTAAGGTTTTTCTGGTATTTTAACTGTTTTACGTCGATTTAACGCTCTTATAAGGTTTTTCTGGTATTTACACTGTTTTACGACGATTTTACGCTCTTATAAGGTTTTTCTGGTATTTTCACTGTTTTACGACGATTTAACGCTCTTATAAGGTTTTTCTGATATTTTCATTGTTTTACGACGATAAAACGCTCTTGTAAGGTTGATCTGGTATTTTCACTGTTTAACGACGGTTTGACAAATTTTAAGGGTTTTTCAATGATTTTTAGTGTAATACGACGATTTAACACTTTTTAATGGTTTTTCTATATTTTACAGCGTTTTTAGACGATTAAACGCTCTTATGAGGTTGTTCTGGTATTTTCACTGTTTTACGACGATTTGACAAATTTTTAGGGTTTTTCAATGATTATTAGTGTAATACGACGATTTATCACTTTTTAATGGTTTTTCTATATTTTACAGCGTTTTTAGATGATTTAACGCTCTTTTAAGGTTTTTCTGGTATTTTCTCTGTTTTACGACGATTTAACGCTCGCATAAGGTTTTTCTGGTATTTTCACTGTTTTTCGACGATTTAACGCTCTTATAAGGTTTCTCTGGTATTTTCACTGTTTAACGACGATTTGACGCTCTTATAAGGTTTTTCTGGTATATACACTGTTTAACGACGATTTAACGCTCTTATAGGGTTTTTCTGGTATTTTCACTGTTTTACGACGATTTAACGCTCTTATAAGGTTTTTCTGGTATTTTCACTGTTTTACGACGATAAAACGCTCTTGTAAGGTTTATCTGAAATTTTCACTGTTTTACGACGGTTTGACAAATTTTAAGTGTTTTTCAATGATTTTTACTGTAATACGACGATTTAACACTTTTTAATGGTTTTTCTATATTTTACAGCGTTTTTAGACGATTTAACGCTCTTAAAAGTTTGTTCTGGTATTTTCACTGTTTTACGACGATTAAACGCTCTTATAAGGTTTTTCTGGTATGTTAACTGTTTTACGTCGATTAAACGCTCTTATAAGGTTTTTCTGGTATTTTCACTGTTTTACGTCGATTTAACGCTCTTATAAGGTTTTTCTGGTATTTTCACTGTTTAACGACGACTTGACGCTCTTATAAGGTTTTTCTGGTATTTACACTGTTTTACGACGATTTAACGCTCTTTTAAGGTTTTTCTGGTATTTTCACTGTTTTACGACGATTTAACGCCCTTTTAAGGTTTTTCTGGTATTTTCTCTGTTTTACGACGATTTAACGCTCGCATAAGGTTTTTCTGGTATTTTCACTGTTTTTCGACGATTTAACGCTCTTATAAGGTTTCTCTGGTATTTTCACTGTTTAACGACGATTTGACGCTCTTATAAGGTTTTTCTGGTATATACACTGTTTAACGACGATTTAACGCTCTTATAGGGTTTTTCTGGTATTTTCACTGTTTTACGACGATTTAACGCTCTTATAAGGTTTTTCTGGTATTTTCACTGTTTTACGACGATAAAACGCTCTTGTTAGGTTTATCTGAAATTTTCACTGTTTTACGACGGTTTGACAAATTTTAAGTGTTTTTCAATGATTTTTACTGTAATACGACGATTTAACACTTTTTAATGGTTTTTCTATATTTTACAGCGTTTTTAGACGATTTAACGCTCTTAAAAGGTTGTTCTGGTATTTTCACTGTTTTACGACGATTAAACGCTCTTATAAGGTTTTTCTGGTATGTTAACTGTTTTACGTCGATTAAACGCTCTTATAAGGTTTTTCTGGTATTTTCACTGTTTTACGTCGATTTAACGCTCTTATAAGGTTTTTCTGGTATTTTCACTGTTTAACGACGACTTGACGCTCTTATAAGGTTTTTCTGGTATTTACACTGTTTTACGACGATTTAACGCTCTTGTAAGGTTTTTCTGGTATTTTCACTGTTTTACGACGATTTAACGCTCTTCTAAGGTTTTTCTGGTATTTTCACTGTTTTACGACGATTTAACGCTCTTATAAGGTTTTTCTGGTGTTTTCACTGTTTTACGACGATTTAACGCTCTTGTAAGGTTTTTCTGGTATTTTCACTGTTTAACGACGACTTGACGCTCTTATAAGGTTTTTCTGGTATTTACACTGTTTTACGACGATTTAACGCTCTTATTAGGTTTTTCTGGTATTTTCACTGTTTTACGACGATTTGACAAATTTTTAGGGTTTTTCAATGATTTTTAGTGTAATACGACGATTTAACATTTTTTAATGGTTTTTCTATATTTTCCAGCGTTTTTAGACGATTTAACGCTCTTATGAGGTTGTTCTGGTATTTTCACTGTTTAACGACGACTTGACGCTCTTATAAGGTTGTTCTGGTATTTTCACTGTTTTACGACGATTTAACGCTCTTATAAGGTTTTTCTGGTATTTTCACGGTTTAACGACGATTTGACAAATTTGAAGGATTTTTCAATGATTTTTAGTGTAATACGACGATTTAACACTTTTTAATGGTTTTTCTATATTTTACAGCGTTTTTAGACGATTTAACGCTATTATAAGGTTGTTCTGGTATTTTCACTGTTTTACGACGATTTGACAAATTTTTAGGGTTTTTCAATGATTTTTAGTGTAATACGACGATTTAACATTTTTTAATGGTTTTTCTATATTTTCCAGCGTTTTTAGACGATTTAACGCTCTTATGAGGTTGTTCTGGTATTTTCACTGTTTGACGACGATTTGACAAAGTTTTAGGGTTTTTCAATGATTATTAGTGTAATACGACGATTTATCACTTTTTAATGGTTTTTCTATATTTTACAGCGTTTTAAGATGATTTAACGCTCTTATAAGGTTTTTCTGGTATTTTAACTGTTTTACGTCGATTTGACGCTCTTATAAGGTTTTTCTGGTTTGTTCACTGTTTAACGACGACTTGACGCTCTTAAAGGTTTTTCTGGTATTTACACTGTTTTACGACGATTTAACGCTCTTATAAAGTTTTTCTGGTATTTTCACTGTTTTGCGACGATTTAACGCTCTTATAAGGTTTTTCTGGTATTTTCACTGTTTTACGACGATTTAACGCTCGTATAAGGTTTTTCTGGTATTTTCACTGTTTTTCGTCGATTTAACGCTCTTATAAGGTTTCTCTGGTATTTTCACTGTTTCACGACGATTTGACGCTCTTATAAGGTTTTTCTGGTATTTACACTGTTTAACGACGATTTGACGCTCTTCTAAGGTTTTTCTGGTATTTTCACTGTTTTACGACGATTAAACGCTCGTATAAGGTTTTTGTGGTATTTGAACTGTTTTACGATAATGTGACAAATTGTAAGAGTTTTTTAATGATTTTCAGTGAAATACGACGATCAAACATTTTTTAATGGTTTTTCTATATTTTACAGCGTTTTAAGATGATTTAACGCTCTTATCAGGTTTTTCTGGTATTTTAACTGTTTTACGTCGATTTGACGCTCTTATAAGGTTTTTCTGGTATGTTCACTGTTTAACGACGACTTGACGCTCTTATCAGGTTTTTCTGGTATTTACACTGTTTTACGACGATTTAACGCTCTTATAAGGTTTTTCTGGTATTTTCACTGTTTTGCGACGATTTAACGCTCTTATAAGGTTTTTCTGGTATTTTCACTGTTTTACGACGATTTAACGCTCGTATAAGGTTTTTCTGGTATTTTCACTGTTTTTCGTCGATTTAACGCTCTTATAAGGTTTCTCTGGTATTTTCACTGTTTAACGACGATTTGACGCTCTTATAAGGTTTTTCTGGTATTTACACTGTTTAACGACGATTTGACGCTCTTCTAAGGTTTTTCTGGTATTTTCACTGTTTTACGACGATTAAACGCTCGTATAAGGTTTTTGTGGTATTTGAACTGTTTTACGATAATGTGACAAATTGTAAGAGTTTTTTAATGATTTTCAGTGAAATACGACGATCAAACACTTTTTAATGGTTTTTCTATATTTTACAGCGTTTGAGGACGATTTAACGCTCTTATAAGGTTTTTCTGGTATTTTCACTGTTTTACGACGATTTAACGCTCTTATAAGGTTTTTCCTGTATTTTCACTGTTTTACGACGATTCGACAAATTTTTAGGGTTTTTCAATGATTTTTACTGTAATACGACGATTTAACACTTTTTAATGGTTTTTCTATATTTTACAGCGTTTTTAGACGATTTAACGCTCTTAAAAGTTTGTTCTGGTATTTTCACTGTTTTACGACGATTAAACGCTCTTATAAGGTTTTTCTGGTATGTTAACTGTTTTACGTCGATTAAACGCTCTTATAAGGTTTTTCTGGTATTTTCACTGTTTTACGTCGATTTAACGCTCTTATAAGGTTTTTCTGGTATTTTCACTGTTTAACGACGACTTGACGCTCTTATAAGGTTTTTCTGGTATTTACACTGTTTTACGACGATTTAACGCTCTTTTAAGGTTTTTCTGGTATTTTCACTGTTTTACGACGATTTAACGCCCTTTTAAGGTTTTTCTGGTATTTTCTCTGTTTTACGACGATTTAACGCTCGCATAAGGTTTTTCTGGTATTTTCACTGTTTTTCGACGATTTAACGCTCTTATAAGGTTTCTCTGGTATTTTCACTGTTTAACGACGATTTGACGCTCTTATAAGGTTTTTCTGGTATATACACTGTTTAACGACGATTTAACGCTCTTATAGGGTTTTTCTGGTATTTTCACTGTTTTACGACGATTTAACGCTCTTATAAGGTTTTTCTGGTATTTTCACTGTTTTACGACGATAAAACGCTCTTGTTAGGTTTATCTGAAATTTTCACTGTTTTACGACGGTTTGACAAATTTTAAGTGTTTTTCAATGATTTTTACTGTAATACGACGATTTAACACTTTTTAATGGTTTTTCTATATTTTACAGCGTTTTTAGACGATTTAACGCTCTTAAAAGGTTGTTCTGGTATTTTCACTGTTTTACGACGATTAAACGCTCTTATAAGGTTTTTCTGGTATGTTAACTGTTTTACGTCGATTAAACGCTCTTATAAGGTTTTTCTGGTATTTTCACTGTTTTACGTCGATTTAACGCTCTTATAAGGTTTTTCTGGTATTTTCACTGTTTAACGACGACTTGACGCTCTTATAAGGTTTTTCTGGTATTTACACTGTTTTACGACGATTTAACGCTCTTGTAAGGTTTTTCTGGTATTTTCACTGTTTTACGAAGATTTAACGCTCTTCTAAGGTTTTTCTGGTATTTTCACTGTTTTACGACGATTTAACGCTCTTATAAGGTTTTTCTGGTGTTTTCACTGTTTTACGACGATTTAACGCTCTTGTAAGGTTTTTCTGGTATTTTCACTGTTTAACGACGACTTGACGCTCTTATAAGGTTTTTCTGGTATTTACACTGTTTTACGACGATTTAACGCTCTTATTAGGTTTTTCTGGTATTTTCACTGTTTTACGACGATTTGACAAATTTTTAGGGTTTTTCAATGATTTTTAGTGTAATACGACGATTTAACATTTTTTAATGGTTTTTCTATATTTTCCAGCGTTTTTAGACGATTTAACGCTCTTATGAGGTTGTTCTGGTATTTTCACTGTTTAACGACGACTTGACGCTCTTATAAGGTTGTTCTGGTATTTTCACTGTTTTACGACGATTTAACGCTCTTATAAGGTTTTTCTGGTATTTTCACGGTTTAACGACGATTTGACAAATTTGAAGGATTTTTCAATGATTTTTAGTGTAATACGACGATTTAACACTTTTTAATGGTTTTTCTATATTTTACAGCGTTTTTAGACGATTTAACGCTATTATAAGGTTGTTCTGGTATTTTCACTGTTTTACGACGATTTGACAAATTTTTAGGGTTTTTCAATGATTTTTAGTGTAATACGACGATTTAACATTTTTTAATGGTTTTTCTATATTTTCCAGCGTTTTTAGACGATTTAACGCTCTTATGAGGTTGTTCTGGTATTTTCACTGTTTGACGACGATTTGACAAAGTTTTAGGGTTTTTCAATGATTATTAGTGTAATACGACGATTTATCACTTTTTAATGGTTTTTCTATATTTTACAGCGTTTTAAGATGATTTAACGCTCTTATAAGGTTTTTCTGGTATTTTAACTGTTTTACGTCGATTTGACGCTCTTATAAGGTTTTTCTGGTTTGTTCACTGTTTAACGACGACTTGACGCTCTTAAAGGTTTTTCTGGTATTTACACTGTTTTACGACGATTTAACGCTCTTATAAGGTTTTTCTGGTATTTTCACTGTTTTACGTCGATTTAACGCTCTTATAAGGTTTTTCTGGTATTTTCACTGTTTAACGACGACTTGACGCTCTTATAAGGTTTTTCTGGTATTTACACTGTTTTACGACGATTTAACGCTCTTTTAAGGTTTTTCTGGTATTTTCACTGTTTTACGACGATTTAACGCCCTTTTAAGGTTTTTCTGGTATTTTCTCTGTTTTACGACGATTTAACGCTCGCATAAGGTTTTTCTGGTATTTTCACTGTTTTTCGACGATTTAACGCTCTTATAAGGTTTCTCTGGTATTTTCACTGTTTAACGACGATTTGACGCTCTTATAAGGTTTTTCTGGTATATACACTGTTTAACGACGATTTAACGCTCTTATAGGGTTTTTCTGGTATTTTCACTGTTTTACGACGATTTAACGCTCTTATAAGGTTTTTCTGGTATTTTCACTGTTTTACGACGATAAAACGCTCTTGTTAGGTTTATCTGAAATTTTCACTGTTTTACGACGGTTTGACAAATTTTAAGTGTTTTTCAATGATTTTTACTGTAATACGACGATTTAACACTTTTTAATGGTTTTTCTATATTTTACAGCGTTTTTAGACGATTTAACGCTCTTAAAAGGTTGTTCTGGTATTTTCACTGTTTTACGACGATTAAACGCTCTTATAAGGTTTTTCTGGTATGTTAACTGTTTTACGTCGATTAAACGCTCTTATAAGGTTTTTCTGGTATTTTCACTGTTTTACGTCGATTTAACGCTCTTATAAGGTTTTTCTGGTATTTTCACTGTTTAACGACGACTTGACGCTCTTATAAGGTTTTTCTGGTATTTACACTGTTTTACGACGATTTAACGCTCTTGTAAGGTTTTTCTGGTATTTTCACTGTTTTACGACGATTTAACGCTCTTCTAAGGTTTTTCTGGTATTTTCACTGTTTTACGACGATTTAACGCTCTTATAAGGTTTTTCTGGTGTTTTCACTGTTTTACGACGATTTAACGCTCTTGTAAGGTTTTTCTGGTATTTTCACTGTTTAACGACGACTTGACGCTCTTATAAGGTTTTTCTGGTATTTACACTGTTTTACGACGATTTAACGCTCTTATTAGGTTTTTCTGGTATTTTCACTGTTTTACGACGATTTGACAAATTTTTAGGGTTTTTCAATGATTTTTAGTGTAATACGACGATTTAACATTTTTTAATGGTTTTTCTATATTTTCCAGCGTTTTTAGACGATTTAACGCTCTTATGAGGTTGTTCTGGTATTTTCACTGTTTAACGACGACTTGACGCTCTTATAAGGTTGTTCTGGTATTTTCACTGTTTTACGACGATTTAACGCTCTTATAAGGTTTTTCTGGTATTTTCACGGTTTAACGACGATTTGACAAATTTGAAGGATTTTTCAATGATTTTTAGTGTAATACGACGATTTAACACTTTTTAATGGTTTTTCTATATTTTACAGCGTTTTTAGACGATTTAACGCTATTATAAGGTTGTTCTGGTATTTTCACTGTTTTACGACGATTTGACAAATTTTTAGGGTTTTTCAATGATTTTTAGTGTAATACGACGATTTAACATTTTTTAATGGTTTTTCTATATTTTCCAGCGTTTTTAGACGATTTAACGCTCTTATGAGGTTGTTCTGGTATTTTCACTGTTTGACGACGATTTGACAAAGTTTTAGGGTTTTTCAATGATTATTAGTGTAATACGACGATTTATCACTTTTTAATGGTTTTTCTATATTTTACAGCGTTTTAAGATGATTTAACGCTCTTATAAGGTTTTTCTGGTATTTTAACTGTTTTACGTCGATTTGACGCTCTTATAAGGTTTTTCTGGTTTGTTCACTGTTTAACGACGACTTGACGCTCTTAAAGGTTTTTCTGGTATTTACACTGTTTTACGACGATTTAACGCTCTTATAAGGTTTTTCTGGTATTTTCACTGTTTTGCGACGATTTAACGCTCTTATAAGGTTTTTCTGGTATTTTCACTGTTTTACGACGATTTAACGCTCGTATAAGGTTTTTCTGGTATTTTCACTGTTTTTCGTCGATTTAACGCTCTTATAAGGTTTCTCTGGTATTTTCACTGTTTCACGACGATTTGACGCTCTTATAAGGTTTTTCTGGTATTTACACTGTTTAACGACGATTTGACGCTCTTCTAAGGTTTTTCTGGTATTTTCACTGTTTTACGACGATTAAACGCTCGTATAAGGTTTTTGTGGTATTTGAACTGTTTTACGATAATGTGACAAATTGTAAGAGTTTTTTAATGATTTTCAGTGAAATACGACGATCAAACATTTTTTAATGGTTTTTCTATATTTTACAGCGTTTTAAGATGATTTAACGCTCTTATCAGGTTTTTCTGGTATTTTAACTGTTTTACGTCGATTTGACGCTCTTATAAGGTTTTTCTGGTATGTTCACTGTTTAACGACGACTTGACGCTCTTATCAGGTTTTTCTGGTATTTACACTGTTTTACGACGATTTAACGCTCTTATAAGGTTTTTCTGGTATTTTCACTGTTTTGCGACGATTTAACGCTCTTATAAGGTTTTTCTGGTATTTTCACTGTTTTACGACGATTTAACGCTCGTATAAGGTTTTTCTGGTATTTTCACTGTTTTTCGTCGATTTAACGCTCTTATAAGGTTTCTCTGGTATTTTCACTGTTTAACGACGATTTGACGCTCTTATAAGGTTTTTCTGGTATTTACACTGTTTAACGACGATTTGACGCTCTTCTAAGGTTTTTCTGGTATTTTCACTGTTTTACGACGATTAAACGCTCGTATAAGGTTTTTGTGGTATTTGAACTGTTTTACGATAATGTGACAAATTGTAAGAGTTTTTTAATGATTTTCAGTGAAATACGACGATCAAACACTTTTTAATGGTTTTTCTATATTTTACAGCGTTTGAGGACGATTTAACGCTCTTATAAGGTTTTTCTGGTATTTTCACTGTTTTACGACGATTTAACGCTCTTATAAGGTTTTTCCTGTATTTTCACTGTTTTACGACGATTCGACAAATTTTTAGGGTTTTTCAATGATTTTTACTGTAATACGACGATTTAACACTTTTTAATGGTTTTTCTATATTTTACAGCGTTTTTAGACGATTTAACGCTCTTAAAAGTTTGTTCTGGTATTTTCACTGTTTTACGACGATTAAACGCTCTTATAAGGTTTTTCTGGTATGTTAACTGTTTTACGTCGATTAAACGCTCTTATAAGGTTTTTCTGGTATTTTCACTGTTTTACGTCGATTTAACGCTCTTATAAGGTTTTTCTGGTATTTTCACTGTTTAACGACGATTTGACGCTCTTATAAGGTTTTTCTGGTATATACACTGTTTAACGACGATTTAACGCTCTTATAGGGTTTTTCTGGTATTTTCACTGTTTTACGACGATTTAACGCTCTTATAAGGTTTTTCTGGTATTTTCACTGTTTTACGACGATAAAACGCTCTTGTTAGGTTTATCTGAAATTTTCACTGTTTTACGACGGTTTGACAAATTTTAAGTGTTTTTCAATGATTTTTACTGTAATACGACGATTTAACACTTTTTAATGGTTTTTCTATATTTTACAGCGTTTTTAGACGATTTAACGCTCTTAAAAGGTTGTTCTGGTATTTTCACTGTTTTACGACGATTAAACGCTCTTATAAGGTTTTTCTGGTATGTTAACTGTTTTACGTCGATTAAACGCTCTTATAAGGTTTTTCTGGTATTTTCACTGTTTTACGTCGATTTAACGCTCTTATAAGGTTTTTCTGGTATTTTCACTGTTTAACGACGACTTGACGCTCTTATAAGGTTTTTCTGGTATTTACACTGTTTTACGACGATTTAACGCTCTTGTAAGGTTTTTCTGGTATTTTCACTGTTTTACGACGATTTAACGCTCTTCTAAGGTTTTTCTGGTATTTTCACTGTTTTACGACGATTTAACGCTCTTATAAGGTTTTTCTGGTGTTTTCACTGTTTTACGACGATTTAACGCTCTTGTAAGGTTTTTCTGGTATTTTCACTGTTTAACGACGACTTGACGCTCTTATAAGGTTTTTCTGGTATTTACACTGTTTTACGACGATTTAACGCTCTTATTAGGTTTTTCTGGTATTTTCACTGTTTTACGACGATTTGACAAATTTTTAGGGTTTTTCAATGATTTTTAGTGTAATACGACGATTTAACATTTTTTAATGGTTTTTCTATATTTTCCAGCGTTTTTAGACGATTTAACGCTCTTATGAGGTTGTTCTGGTATTTTCACTGTTTAACGACGACTTGACGCTCTTATAAGGTTGTTCTGGTATTTTCACTGTTTTACGACGATTTAACGCTCTTATAAGGTTTTTCTGGTATTTTCACGGTTTAACGACGATTTGACAAATTTGAAGGATTTTTCAATGATTTTTAGTGTAATACGACGATTTAACACTTTTTAATGGTTTTTCTATATTTTACAGCGTTTTTAGACGATTTAACGCTATTATAAGGTTGTTCTGGTATTTTCACTGTTTTACGACGATTTGACAAATTTTTAGGGTTTTTCAATGATTTTTAGTGTAATACGACGATTTAACATTTTTTAATGGTTTTTCTATATTTTCCAGCGTTTTTAGACGATTTAACGCTCTTATGAGGTTGTTCTGGTATTTTCACTGTTTGACGACGATTTGACAAAGTTTTAGGGTTTTTCAATGATTATTAGTGTAATACGACGATTTATCACTTTTTAATGGTTTTTCTATATTTTACAGCGTTTTAAGATGATTTAACGCTCTTATAAGGTTTTTCTGGTATTTTAACTGTTTTACGTCGATTTGACGCTCTTATAAGGTTTTTCTGGTTTGTTCACTGTTTAACGACGACTTGACGCTCTTAAAGGTTTTTCTGGTATTTACACTGTTTTACGACGATTTAACGCTCTTATAAGGTTTTTCTGGTATTTTCACTGTTTTACGTCGATTTAACGCTCTTATAAGGTTTTTCTGGTATTTTCACTGTTTAACGACGACTTGACGCTCTTATAAGGTTTTTCTGGTATTTACACTGTTTTACGACGATTTAACGCTCTTTTAAGGTTTTTCTGGTATTTTCACTGTTTTACGACGATTTAACGCCCTTTTAAGGTTTTTCTGGTATTTTCTCTGTTTTACGACGATTTAACGCTCGCATAAGGTTTTTCTGGTATTTTCACTGTTTTTCGACGATTTAACGCTCTTATAAGGTTTCTCTGGTATTTTCACTGTTTAACGACGATTTGACGCTCTTATAAGGTTTTTCTGGTATATACACTGTTTAACGACGATTTAACGCTCTTATAGGGTTTTTCTGGTATTTTCACTGTTTTACGACGATTTAACGCTCTTATAAGGTTTTTCTGGTATTTTCACTGTTTTACGACGATAAAACGCTCTTGTTAGGTTTATCTGAAATTTTCACTGTTTTACGACGGTTTGACAAATTTTAAGTGTTTTTCAATGATTTTTACTGTAATACGACGATTTAACACTTTTTAATGGTTTTTCTATATTTTACAGCGTTTTTAGACGATTTAACGCTCTTAAAAGGTTGTTCTGGTATTTTCACTGTTTTACGACGATTAAACGCTCTTATAAGGTTTTTCTGGTATGTTAACTGTTTTACGTCGATTAAACGCTCTTATAAGGTTTTTCTGGTATTTTCACTGTTTTACGTCGATTTAACGCTCTTATAAGGTTTTTCTGGTATTTTCACTGTTTAACGACGACTTGACGCTCTTATAAGGTTTTTCTGGTATTTACACTGTTTTACGACGATTTAACGCTCTTGTAAGGTTTTTCTGGTATTTTCACTGTTTTACGACGATTTAACGCTCTTCTAAGGTTTTTCTGGTATTTTCACTGTTTTACGACGATTTAACGCTCTTATAAGGTTTTTCTGGTGTTTTCACTGTTTTACGACGATTTAACGCTCTTGTAAGGTTTTTCTGGTATTTTCACTGTTTAACGACGACTTGACGCTCTTATAAGGTTTTTCTGGTATTTACACTGTTTTACGACGATTTAACGCTCTTATTAGGTTTTTCTGGTATTTTCACTGTTTTACGACGATTTGACAAATTTTTAGGGTTTTTCAATGATTTTTAGTGTAATACGACGATTTAACATTTTTTAATGGTTTTTCTATATTTTCCAGCGTTTTTAGACGATTTAACGCTCTTATGAGGTTGTTCTGGTATTTTCACTGTTTAACGACGACTTGACGCTCTTATAAGGTTGTTCTGGTATTTTCACTGTTTTACGACGATTTAACGCTCTTATAAGGTTTTTCTGGTATTTTCACGGTTTAACGACGATTTGACAAATTTGAAGGATTTTTCAATGATTTTTAGTGTAATACGACGATTTAACACTTTTTAATGGTTTTTCTATATTTTACAGCGTTTTTAGACGATTTAACGCTATTATAAGGTTGTTCTGGTATTTTCACTGTTTTACGACGATTTGACAAATTTTTAGGGTTTTTCAATGATTTTTAGTGTAATACGACGATTTAACATTTTTTAATGGTTTTTCTATATTTTCCAGCGTTTTTAGACGATTTAACGCTCTTATGAGGTTGTTCTGGTATTTTCACTGTTTGACGACGATTTGACAAAGTTTTAGGGTTTTTCAATGATTATTAGTGTAATACGACGATTTATCACTTTTTAATGGTTTTTCTATATTTTACAGCGTTTTAAGATGATTTAACGCTCTTATAAGGTTTTTCTGGTATTTTAACTGTTTTACGTCGATTTGACGCTCTTATAAGGTTTTTCTGGTTTGTTCACTGTTTAACGACGACTTGACGCTCTTAAAGGTTTTTCTGGTATTTACACTGTTTTACGACGATTTAACGCTCTTATAAGGTTTTTCTGGTATTTTCACTGTTTTGCGACGATTTAACGCTCTTATAAGGTTTTTCTGGTATTTTCACTGTTTTACGACGATTTAACGCTCGTATAAGGTTTTTCTGGTATTTTCACTGTTTTTCGTCGATTTAACGCTCTTATAAGGTTTCTCTGGTATTTTCACTGTTTCACGACGATTTGACGCTCTTATAAGGTTTTTCTGGTATTTACACTGTTTAACGACGATTTGACGCTCTTCTAAGGTTTTTCTGGTATTTTCACTGTTTTACGACGATTAAACGCTCGTATAAGGTTTTTGTGGTATTTGAACTGTTTTACGATAATGTGACAAATTGTAAGAGTTTTTTAATGATTTTCAGTGAAATACGACGATCAAACATTTTTTAATGGTTTTTCTATATTTTACAGCGTTTTAAGATGATTTAACGCTCTTATCAGGTTTTTCTGGTATTTTAACTGTTTTACGTCGATTTGACGCTCTTATAAGGTTTTTCTGGTATGTTCACTGTTTAACGACGACTTGACGCTCTTATCAGGTTTTTCTGGTATTTACACTGTTTTACGACGATTTAACGCTCTTATAAGGTTTTTCTGGTATTTTCACTGTTTTGCGACGATTTAACGCTCTTATAAGGTTTTTCTGGTATTTTCACTGTTTTACGACGATTTAACGCTCGTATAAGGTTTTTCTGGTATTTTCACTGTTTTTCGTCGATTTAACGCTCTTATAAGGTTTCTCTGGTATTTTCACTGTTTAACGACGATTTGACGCTCTTATAAGGTTTTTCTGGTATTTACACTGTTTAACGACGATTTGACGCTCTTCTAAGGTTTTTCTGGTATTTTCACTGTTTTACGACGATTAAACGCTCGTATAAGGTTTTTGTGGTATTTGAACTGTTTTACGATAATGTGACAAATTGTAAGAGTTTTTTAATGATTTTCAGTGAAATACGACGATCAAACACTTTTTAATGGTTTTTCTATATTTTACAGCGTTTGAGGACGATTTAACGCTCTTATAAGGTTTTTCTGGTATTTTCACTGTTTTACGACGATTTAACGCTCTTATAAGGTTTTTCCTGTATTTTCACTGTTTTACGACGATTCGACAAATTTTTAGGGTTTTTCAATGATTTTTACTGTAATACGACGATTTAACACTTTTTAATGGTTTTTCTATATTTTACAGCGTTTTTAGACGATTTAACGCTCTTAAAAGTTTGTTCTGGTATTTTCACTGTTTTACGACGATTAAACGCTCTTATAAGGTTTTTCTGGTATGTTAACTGTTTTACGTCGATTAAACGCTCTTATAAGGTTTTTCTGGTATTTTCACTGTTTTACGTCGATTTAACGCTCTTATAAGGTTTTTCTGGTATTTTCACTGTTTAACGACGACTTGACGCTCTTATAAGGTTTTTCTGGTATTTACACTGTTTTACGACGATTTAACGCTCTTTTAAGGTTTTTCTGGTATTTTCACTGTTTTACGACGATTTAACGCCCTTTTAAGGTTTTTCTGGTATTTTCTCTGTTTTACGACGATTTAACGCTCGCATAAGGTTTTTCTGGTATTTTCACTGTTTTTCGACGATTTAACGCTCTTATAAGGTTTCTCTGGTATTTTCACTGTTTAACGACGATTTGACGCTCTTATAAGGTTTTTCTGGTATATACACTGTTTAACGACGATTTAACGCTCTTATAGGGTTTTTCTGGTATTTTCACTGTTTTACGACGATTTAACGCTCTTATAAGGTTTTTCTGGTATTTTCACTGTTTTACGACGATAAAACGCTCTTGTTAGGTTTATCTGAAATTTTCACTGTTTTACGACGGTTTGACAAATTTTAAGTGTTTTTCAATGATTTTTACTGTAATACGACGATTTAACACTTTTTAATGGTTTTTCTATATTTTACAGCGTTTTTAGACGATTTAACGCTCTTAAAAGGTTGTTCTGGTATTTTCACTGTTTTACGACGATTAAACGCTCTTATAAGGTTTTTCTGGTATGTTAACTGTTTTACGTCGATTAAACGCTCTTATAAGGTTTTTCTGGTATTTTCACTGTTTTACGTCGATTTAACGCTCTTATAAGGTTTTTCTGGTATTTTCACTGTTTAACGACGACTTGACGCTCTTATAAGGTTTTTCTGGTATTTACACTGTTTTACGACGATTTAACGCTCTTGTAAGGTTTTTCTGGTATTTTCACTGTTTTACGACGATTTAACGCTCTTCTAAGGTTTTTCTGGTATTTTCACTGTTTTACGACGATTTAACGCTCTTATAAGGTTTTTCTGGTGTTTTCACTGTTTTACGACGATTTAACGCTCTTGTAAGGTTTTTCTGGTATTTTCACTGTTTAACGACGACTTGACGCTCTTATAAGGTTTTTCTGGTATTTACACTGTTTTACGACGATTTAACGCTCTTATTAGGTTTTTCTGGTATTTTCACTGTTTTACGACGATTTGACAAATTTTTAGGGTTTTTCAATGATTTTTAGTGTAATACGACGATTTAACATTTTTTAATGGTTTTTCTATATTTTCCAGCGTTTTTAGACGATTTAACGCTCTTATGAGGTTGTTCTGGTATTTTCACTGTTTAACGACGACTTGACGCTCTTATAAGGTTGTTCTGGTATTTTCACTGTTTTACGACGATTTAACGCTCTTATAAGGTTTTTCTGGTATTTTCACGGTTTAACGACGATTTGACAAATTTGAAGGATTTTTCAATGATTTTTAGTGTAATACGACGATTTAACACTTTTTAATGGTTTTTCTATATTTTACAGCGTTTTTAGACGATTTAACGCTATTATAAGGTTGTTCTGGTATTTTCACTGTTTTACGACGATTTGACAAATTTTTAGGGTTTTTCAATGATTTTTAGTGTAATACGACGATTTAACATTTTTTAATGGTTTTTCTATATTTTCCAGCGTTTTTAGACGATTTAACGCTCTTATGAGGTTGTTCTGGTATTTTCACTGTTTGACGACGATTTGACAAAGTTTTAGGGTTTTTCAATGATTATTAGTGTAATACGACGATTTATCACTTTTTAATGGTTTTTCTATATTTTACAGCGTTTTAAGATGATTTAACGCTCTTATAAGGTTTTTCTGGTATTTTAACTGTTTTACGTCGATTTGACGCTCTTATAAGGTTTTTCTGGTTTGTTCACTGTTTAACGACGACTTGACGCTCTTAAAGGTTTTTCTGGTATTTACACTGTTTTACGACGATTTAACGCTCTTATAAGGTTTTTCTGGTATTTTCACTGTTTTGCGACGATTTAACGCTCTTATAAGGTTTTTCTGGTATTTTCACTGTTTTACGACGATTTAACGCTCGTATAAGGTTTTTCTGGTATTTTCACTGTTTTTCGTCGATTTAACGCTCTTATAAGGTTTCTCTGGTATTTTCACTGTTTCACGACGATTTGACGCTCTTATAAGGTTTTTCTGGTATTTACACTGTTTAACGACGATTTGACGCTCTTCTAAGGTTTTTCTGGTATTTTCACTGTTTTACGACGATTAAACGCTCGTATAAGGTTTTTGTGGTATTTGAACTGTTTTACGATAATGTGACAAATTGTAAGAGTTTTTTAATGATTTTCAGTGAAATACGACGATCAAACATTTTTTAATGGTTTTTCTATATTTTACAGCGTTTTAAGATGATTTAACGCTCTTATCAGGTTTTTCTGGTATTTTAACTGTTTTACGTCGATTTGACGCTCTTATAAGGTTTTTCTGGTATGTTCACTGTTTAACGACGACTTGACGCTCTTATCAGGTTTTTCTGGTATTTACACTGTTTTACGACGATTTAACGCTCTTATAAGGTTTTTCTGGTATTTTCACTGTTTTGCGACGATTTAACGCTCTTATAAGGTTTTTCTGGTTTTCACTGTTTTACGACGATTTAACGCTCGTATAAGGTTTTTCTGGTATTTTCACTGTTTTTCGTCGATTTAACGCTCTTATAAGGTTTCTCTGGTATTTTCACTGTTTAACGACGATTTGACGCTCTTATAAGGTTTTTCTGGTATTTACACTGTTTAACGACGATTTGACGCTCTTCTAAGGTTTTTCTGGTATTTTCACTGTTTTACGACGATTAAACGCTCGTATAAGGTTTTTGTGGTATTTGAACTGTTTTACGATAATGTGACAAATTGTAAGAGTTTTTTAATGATTTTCAGTGAAATACGACGATCAAACACTTTTGAATGGTTTTTCTATATTTTACAGCGTTTGAGGACGATTTAACGCTCTTATAAGGTTTTTCTGGTATTTTCACTGTTTTACGACGATTTAACGCTCTTATAAGGTTTTTCCTGTATTTTCACTGTTTTACGACGATTCGACAAATTTTTAGGGTTTTTCAATGATTATTAGTGTAATACGACGATTTATCACTTTTTATTGGTTTTTCTATATTTCACAGCTTTTTAAGATGATTTAACGCTCTTATAAGGTTTTTCTGGTATTTTCACTGTTTTACGACGATTTAACGCTCTTATAAGGTTTTTCTGGTATTAACACTGTTTTACGACGATTTAACGCTCTTATAAGGTTTTTCTGGTATTTTAACTGTTTTACGTCGATTTAACGCTCTTATAAGGTTTTTCTGGTATTTTCACTGTTTTACGACGATTTTACGCTCTTATAAGGTCTTTCTGGTATTTTCACTGTTTTACGACGATTTAACGCTCTTATAAGGTTTTTCTGGTATTTTCATTGTTTTACGACGATAAAACGCTCTTGTAAGGTTGATCTGGTATTTTCACTGTTTTACGACGGTTTGACAAATTTTAAGGGTTTTTCAATGATTTTTAGTGTAATACGACGATTTAACACTTTTTAATGGTTTTTCTATATTTTACAGCGTTTTTAGACGATTTAACGCTCGTATAAGGTTTTTCTGGCATTTTCACTGTTTTACGACGATTTGACAATTTTTCAGGGTTTTTCAATGATTTTTAGTGTAAAACGACGATTTAACACTTTTTAATGGTTTTTCTATATTTTACAGTTTTTTAAGACGATTTAACGATCTTATAAGGTTTTTCTGGTATTTTCACTGTTTTACGACGATTTGACAAATTTTTAGGGTTTTTCAATGATTATTAGTGCAATACGACGATTTATCACTTTTTAATGGTTTTTCTATATTTTACAGCGTTTTTAGATGATTTAACGCTCTTATAAGGTTTTTCTGGTATTTTAACTGTTTTACGTCGATTTAACGCTCTTATAAGGTTTTTCTGGTATTTTCACTGTTTAACGACGACTTGACGCTCTTATAAGGTTTTTCTGGTATTTACACTGTTTTACGACGATTTAACGCTCTTGTAAGGTTTTTCTGGTATTTTCACTGTTTAACGACGATTTGACGCTCTTATAAGGTTTTTCTGGTATATACACTGTTTAACGACGATTTAATGCTCTTATAGGGTTTTTCTGGTATTTTCACTGTTTTACGACGATTTAACGCTCTTATAAGGTTTTTCTGGTATTTTCACTGTTTTACGACGATTAAACGCTCTTGTTAGGTTTATCTGAAATTTTCACTGTTTTACGACGGTTTGACAAATTTTAAGTGTTTTTCAATGATTTTTACTGTAATACGACGATTTAACACTTTTTAATGGTTTTTCTATATTTTACAGCGTTTTTAGACGATTTAACGCTCTTATAAGGTTGTTCTGGTATGTTCACTGTTTTACGACGATTAAACGCTCTTATAAGGTTTTTCTGATATCTTAACTGTTTTAAGTCGATTAAACGCTTTTATAAGGTTGTTCTGGTATTTTCACTGTTTTAAGTCGATTTAACGCTCTTATAAGGTTTTTCTGGTATTTTCACTGTTTAACGACGACTTGACGCTCTTATAAGGTTTTTCTGGTATTTACACTGTTTTACGACGATTTAACGCTCTTGTAAGGTTTTTCTGGTATTTTCACTGTTTTACGACGATTTAACGCTCTTTTAAGGTTTTTCTGGTATTTTCACTGTTTTACGACGATTTAACGCTCTTATAAGGTTTTTCTGGTGTTTTCACTGTTTTACGACGATTTAACGCTCTTGTAAGGTTTTTCTGGTATTTTCACTGTTTAACGACGACTTGACGCTCTTATAAGGTTTTTCTGGTATTTACACTGTTTTACGACGATTTAACGCTCTTATTAGGTTTTTCTGGTATTTTCACTGTTTTACGACGATTTAACGCTCTTTTAAGGTTTTTCTGGTATTTTCACTGTTTAACGACGACTTGACGCTCTTATAAGGTTTTTCTGGTATTTACACTGTTTTACGACGATTTTACGCTCTTATAAGGTTTTTCTGGTATTTTCACTGTTTTACGACGATTTAACGCTCTTATAAGGTTTATCTGGTATTTTCACTGTTTTACGACGATAAAACGCTCTTGTAAGGTTGATCTGGTATTTTCACTGTTTTACGACGGTTTGACAAATTTTAAGGGTTTTTAAATGATTTTTAGTGTAATACGACGATTTAACACTTTTTAATGATTTTTCTATATTTTACAGCGTTTTTAGACGATTTAACGCTCTTTTAAGGTTGTTCTGGTATTTTCACTGTTTTACGACGATTCGACAAATTTTTAGGGTTTTTCAATGATTATTAGTGTAATACGACGATTTATCACTTTTTAATGGTTTTTCTATATATTACAGCGTTTTAAGATGATTTAACGCTCTTATAAGGTTTTTCTGGTATTTTCACTGTTTTACGACGGTTTGACATATTTTAAGGGTTTTTCAATGATTTTTAGTGAAATACGACGATTTAACACTTTTTAATGGTTTTTCTATATTTTAAAGCGTTTTTAGACGATTTAACGCTCTTATGAGGTTGTTCTGGTATTTTCACTGTTTTACGACGATTTGACAAATTTTTAGGGTTTTTCAATGATTATTAGTGTTATACGACGATTTATCACTTTTTAATGGTTTTTCTATATTTTAAAGCGTTTTTAGATGATTTTACGCTCTTATAAGGTTTTTCTGGTATTTTAACTGTTTTACGTCGATTTAACGCTCTTATAAGGTTTTTCTGGTATTTACACTGTTTTACGACGATTTTACGCTCTTATAAGGTTTTTCTGGTATTTTCACTGTTTTACGACGATTTAACGCTCTTATAAGGTTTTTCTGGTATTTTCATTGTTTTACGACGATAAAACGCTCTTGTAAGGTTGATCTGGTATTTTCACTGTTTTACGACGGTTTGACAAATTTTAAGGGTTTTTCAATGATTTTTAGTGTAATACGACGATTTAACACTTTTTAATGGTTTTTCTATATTTTACAGCGTTTTTAGACGATTAAATGCTCTTATGAGGTTGTTCTGGTATTTTCACTGTTTTACGACGATTTGACAAATTTTTAGGGTTTTTCAATGATTATTAGTGTAATACGACGATTTATCACTTTTTAATGGTTTTTCTATATTTTACAGCGTTTTTAGATGATTTAACGCTCTTTTAAGGTTTTTCTGGTATTTTCTCTGTTTTACGACGATTTAACGCTCGCATAAGGTTTTTCTGGTATTTTCACTGTTTTTCGACGATTTAACGCTCTTATAAGGTTTCTCTGGTATTTTCACTGTTTAACGACGATTTGACGCTCTTATAAGGTTTTTCTGGTATATACACTGTTTAACGACGATTGAACGCTCTTATAGGGTTTTTCTGGTATTTTCACTGTTTTACGACGATTTAACGCTCTTATAAGGTTTTTCTGGTATTTTCACTGTTTTACGACGATAAAACGCTCTTGTTAGGTTTATCTGAAATTTTCACTGTTTTACGACGGTTTGACAAATTTTAAGTGTTTTTCAATGATTTTTACTGTAATACGACGATTTAACACTTTTTAATGGTTTTTCTATATTTTACAGCGTTTTTAGACGATTTAACGCTCTTAAAAGGTTGTTCTGGTATTTTCACTGTTTTACGACGATTAAACGCTCTTATAAGGTTTTTCTGGTATGTTAACTGTTTTACGTCGATTAAACGCTCTTATAAGGTTTTTCTGGTATTTTCACTGTTTTACGTCGATTTAACGCTCTTATAAGGTTTTTCTGGTATTTTCACTGTTTAACGACGACTTGACGCTCTTATAAGGTTTTTCTGGTATTTACACTGTTTTACGACGATTTAACGCTCTTTTAAGGTTTTTCTGGTATTTTCACTGTTTTACGACGATTTAACGCTCTTATAAGGTTTTTCTGGTATTTTCACTGTTTTACGACGATAAAACGCTCTTGTAAGGTTTATCTGAAATTTTCACTGTTTTACGACGGTTTGACAAATTTTAAGTGTTTTTCAATGATTTTTAGTGTAATACGACGATTTAACACTTTTTAATGGTTTTTCTATATTTTACAGCGTTTTTAGACGATTTAACGCTCTTATAAGGTTGTTCTGGTATTTTCACTGTTTTACGACGATTTAACGCTCTTATAAGGTTTTTCTGGTATTTTCACGGTTTAACGACGATTTGACAAATTTGAAGGATTTTTCAATGATTTTTAGTGTAATACGACGATTTAACACTTTTTAATGGTTTTTCTATATTTTACAGCGTTTTTAGACGATTTAACGCTATTATAAGGTTGTTCTGGTATTTTCACTGTTTTACGACGATTTGACAAATTTTTAGGGTTTTTCAATGATTTTTAGTGTAATACGACGATTTAACATTTTTTAATGGTTTTTCTATATTTTCCAGCGTTTTTAGACGATTTAACGCTCTTATGAGGTTGTTCTGGTATTTTCACTGTTTGACGACGATTTGACAAAGTTTTAGGGTTTTTCAATGATTATTAGTGTAATACGACGATTTATCACTTTTTAATGGTTTTTCTATATTTTACAGCGTTTTAAGATGATTTAACGCTCTTATAAGGTTTTTCTGGTATTTTTACTGTTTTAGGTCGATTTGACGCTCTTATAAGGTTTTTCTGGTATGTTCACTGTTTAACGACGACTTGACGCTCTTAAAGGTTTTTCTGGTATTTACACTGTTTTACGACGATTTAACGCTCTTATAAGGTTTTTCTGGTATTTTCACTGTTTTGCGACGATTTAACGCTCTTATAAGGTTTTTCTGGTATTTTCACTGTTTTACGACGATTTAACGCTCGTATAAGGTTTTTCTGGTATTTTCACTGTTTTTCGTCGATTTAACGCTCTTATAAGGTTTCTCTGGTATTTTCACTGTTTAACGACGATTTGACGCTCTTATAAGGTTTTTCTGGTATTTACACTGTTTAACGACGATTTGACGCTCTTCTAAGGTTTTTCTGGTATTTTCACTGTTTTACGACGATTAAACGCTCGTATAAGGTTTTTGTGGTATTTGAACTGTTTTACGATAATGTGACAAATTGTAAGAGTTTTTTAATGATTTTCAGTGAAATACGACGATCAAACATTTTTTAATAGTTTTTCTATATTTTACAGCGTTTTAAGATGATTTAACGCTCTTATCAGGTTTTTCTGGTATTTTAACTGTTTTACGTCGATTTGACGCTCTTATAAGGTTTTTCTGGTATGTTCACTGTTAAACGACGACTTGACGCTCTTATCAGGTTTTTCTGGTATTTACACTGTTTTACGACGATTTAACGCTCTTATAAGGTTTTTCTGGTATTTTCACTGTTTTGCGACGATTTAACGCTCTTATAAGGTTTTTCTGGTATTTTCACTGTTTTACGACGATTTAACGCTCGTATAAGGTTTTTCCTGTATTTTCACTGTTTTTCGTCGATTTAACGCTCTTATAAGGTTTCTCTAGTATTTTCACTGTTTAACGACGATTTGACGCTCTTATAAGGTTTTTCTGGTATTTACACTGTTTAACGACGATTTGACGCTCTTCTAAGGTTTTTCTGGTATTTTCACTGTTTTACGACGATTAAACGCTCGTATAAGGTTTTTGTGGTATTTGAACTGTTTTACGATAATGTGACAAATTGTAAGAGTTTTTTAATGATTTTCAGTGAAATACGACGATCAAACATTTTTTAATAGTTTTTCTATATTTTACAGCGTTTTAAGATGATTTAACGCTCTTATCAGGTTTTTCTGGTATTTTAACTGTTTTACGTCGATTTGACGCTCTTATAAGGTTTTTCTGGTATGTTCACTGTTAAACGACGACTTGACGCTCTTATCAGGTTTTTCTGGTATTTACACTGTTTTACGACGATTTAACGCTCTTATAAGGTTTTTCTGGTATTTTCACTGTTTTGCGACGATTTAACGCTCTTATAAGGTTTTTCTGGTATTTTCACTGTTTAACGACGATTTGACGCTCTTCTAAGGTTTTTCTGGTATTTTCACTGTTTTACGACGATTAAACGCTCGTATAAGGTTTTTGTGGTATTTGAACTGTTTTACGATAATGTGACAAATTGTAAGAGTTTTTTAATGATTTTCAGTGAAATACGACGATCAAACACTTTTTAATGGTTTTTCTATATTTTACAGCGTTTGAGGACGATTTAACGCTCTTATAAGGTTTTTCTGGTATTTTCACTGTTTTACGACGATTTAACGCTCTTATAAGGTTTTTCCTGTATTTTCACTGTTTTACGACGATTCGACAAATTTTTAGGGTTTTTCAATGATTATTAGTGTAATACGACGATTTATCACTTTTTATTGGTTTTTCTATATTTTACAGCTTTTTAAGATGATTTAACGCTCTTATAAGGTTTTTCTGGTATTTTCACTGTTTTACGACGATTTAACGCTCTTATAAGGTTTTTCTGGTATTAACACTGTTTTACGACGATTTAACGCTCTTATAAGGTTTATCTGGTACTTTCACTGTTTTACGACGATTTGACAAATTTTTAGGGTTTTTCAATGATTATTAGTGTAATACGACGATTTATCACTTTTTAATGGTTTTTCAATATTTTACAGCGTTTTAAGATGATTTAACGCTCTTATAAGGTTTTTCTGGTATTTTAACTGTTTTTCGTCGATTTAACGCTCTTATAAGGTTTTTCTGGTATTTTCACTGTTTAACGACGACTTGACGCTCTTATAAGGTTTTTCTGGTATTTTCACTGTTTTACGACGATAAAACGCTCTTGTTAGGTTTATCTGAAATTTTCACTGTTTTACGACGGTTTGACAAATTTTAAGTGTTTTTCAATGATTTTTACTGTAATACGACGATTTAACACTTTTTAATGGTTTTTCTATATTTTACAGCGTTTTTAGACGATTTAACGCTCTTATAAGGTTGTTCTGGTATGTTCACTGTTTTACGACGATTAAACGCTCTTATAAGGTTTTTCTGGTATTTTCACTGTTTTACGACGATTTAACGCTCTTATAAGGTTTTTCTGGTATTTTCACTGTTTTACGACGATTTAACGCTCTTATAAGGTTTTTCTGGTATTTTAACTGTTTTACGTCGATTTAACGCTCTTATAAGGTTTTTCTGGTATTTTCACTGTTTTACGACGATTTTACGCTCTTATAAGGTTTTTCTGGTATTTTCACTGTTTTACGACGATTTAACGCTCTTATAAGGTTTTTCTGGTATTTTCATTGTTTTACGACGATAAAACGCTCTTGTAAGGTTGATCTGGTATTTTCACTGTTTTACGACGGTTTGACAAATTTTAAGGGTTTTTCAATGATTTTTAGTGTAATACGACGATTTAACACTTTTTAATGGTTTTTCTATATTTTACAGCGTTTTTAGACGATTTAACGCTCGTATAAGGTTTTTCTGGCATTTTCACTGTTTTACGACGATTTGACAATTTTTCAGGGTTTTTCAATGATTTTTAGTGTAATACGACGATTTAACACTTTTTAATGGTTTTTCTATATTTTACAGTTTTTTAAGACGATTTAACGATCTTATAAGGTTTTTCTGGTATTTTCACTGTTTTACGACGATTTGACAAATTTTTAGGGTTTTTCAATGATTATTAGTGCAATACGACGATTTATCACTTTTTAATGGTTTTTCTATATTTTACAGCGTTTTAAGATGATTTAACGCTCTTATAAGGTTTTTCTGGTATTTTAACTGTTTTACGTCGATTTAACGCTCTTATAAGGTTTTTCTGGTATTTTCACTGTTAAACGACGACTTGACGCTCTTATAAGGTTTTTCTGGTATTTACACTGTTTAACGACGATTTAACGCTCTTCTCAGGTTTTTCTGGTATTTACACTGTTTAACGACGATTTAACGCTCTTCTAAGGTTTTTCTGGTATTTTCACTGTTTTACGACGATAAAACGCTCTTATAAGGTTTTTCTGGTATTTTCACACTTTTACGACGATTTAACGCTCTTTGAAGGTTTTTCTGCTATTTTCACTGTTTTACGACGATTTAACGCTCTTATAAGGTTTTTCTGGTATTTTCACTGTTTAACTACGACTTGACGCTCTTATAAGGTTTTTCTGGTATTTACACTGTTTAACGACGATTTAACGCTCTTATTAGGTTTTTGTGGTATTTTCACTGTTTTACGACGATTGAACGCTCTTATAAGGTTTTTCTAGTATTTTCACTGTTTAACGACGACTTGACGCTCTTATAAGGTTTTTCTGGTATTTACACTGTTTTACGACGATTTTACGCTCTTATAAGGTTTTTCTGGTATTTTCACTGTTTTACGACGATTTAACGCTCTTATAAGGTTTTTCTGGTATTTTCTCTGTTTTACGACGATAAAACGCTCTTGTAAGGTTGATCTGGTATTTTCACTGTTTTACGACGGTTTGACAAATTTTAAGGGTTTTTCAATGATTTTTAGTGTAATACGACGATTTAACACTTTTTAATGGTTTTTCTATATTTTACAGCGTTTTTAGACGATTTAACGCTCTTTTAAGGTTGTTCTGGTTTTTTCACTGTTTTACGACGATCTGACAAATTTTTAGGGTTTTTCAATGATTATTAGTGTAATACGACGATTTATCACTTTTTAATGGTTTTTTTATATTTTACAGCGTTTTAAGATGATTTAACGCTCTTATGAGGTTGTTCTGGTATTTTCACTGTTTTACGACGATTTGACAAATTTTTAGGGTTTTTCAATGATTATTAGTGTAATACGACGATTTATCACTTGTTAATGGTTTTTCTATATTTTACAGCGTTTTTAGATGATTTAACGCTCTTATAAGGTTTTTCTGGTATTTTAACTGTTTTACGTCGATTTAACGCTCTTATAAGGTTTTTCTGGTATTTTCACTGTTTAACGACGACTTGACGCTCTTATAAGGTTTTTCTGGTATTTACACTGTTTTACGACGATTTAACGCTCTTGTAAGGTTTTTCTGGTATTTTCACTGTTTTACGACGATTTAACGCTCTTTTAAGGTTTTTCTGGTAATTTCACTGTTTTACGACGATTTAACTCTCGCATAAGGTTTTTCTGGTATTTTCACTGTTTTTCGACGATTTAACGCTCTTATAAGGTTTCTCTGGTATTTTCACTGTTTAACGACGATTTGACGCTCTTATAAGGTTTTTCTGGTATATACACTGTTTAACGACGATTTAATGCTCTTATAGGGTTTTTCTGGTATTTTCACTGTTTTACGACGATTTAACGCTCTTATAAAGTTTTTCTGGTATTTTCACTGTTTTACGACGATTAAACGCTCTTGTTAGGTTTATCTGAAATTTTCACTGTTTTACGACGGTTTGACAAATTTTAAGTGTTTTTCAATGATTTTTACTGTAATACGACGATTTAACACTTTTTAATGGTTTTTCTATATTTTACAGCGTTTTTAGACGATTTAACGCTCTTATAAGGTTGTTCTGGTATGTTCACTGTTTTAGGACGATTAAACGCTCTTATAAGGTTTTTCTGGTATTTTCACTGTTTTACGACGATTTAACGCTCTTATAAGGTTTTTCTGGTATTTTCACTGTTTTACGACGATTTAACGCTCTTGTAAGGTTTTTCTGGTATTTTCACTGTTTAACGACGACTTGACGCTCTTATAAGGTTTTTCTGGTATTTACACTGTTTTACGACGATTTAACGCTCTTATTAGGTTTTTCTGGTATTTTCACTGTTTTACGACGATTTAACGCTCTTTTAAGGTTTTTCTGGTATTTTCACTGTTTAACGACGACTTGACGCTCTTATAAGGTTTTTCTGGTATTTACACTGTTTTACGACGATTTTACGCTCTTATAAGGTTTTTCTGGTATTTTCACTGTTTTACGACGATTTAACGCTCTTATAAGGTTTATCTGGTATTTTCACTGTTTTACGACGATAAAACGCTCTTGTAAGGTTGATCTGGTATTTTCACTGTTTTACGACGGTTTGACAAATTTTAAGGGTTTTTAAATGATTTTTAGTGTGATACGACGATTTAACGCTTTTTAATGATTTTTCTATATTTTACAGCGTTTTTAGACGATTTAACGCTCTTTTAAGGTTGTTCTGGTATTTTCACTGTTTTACGACGATTCGACAAATTTTTAGGGTTTTTCAATGATTATTAGTGTAATACGAAGATTTATCACTTTTTAATGGTTTTTCTATATATTACAGCGTTTTAAGATGATTTAACGCTCTTATAAGGTTTTTCTGGTATTTTCGCTGTTTTACGACGGTTTGACATATTTTAAGGGTTTTTCAATGATTTTTAGTGTAATACGACGATTTAACACTTTTTAATGGTTTTTCTATATTTTAAAGCGTTTTAAGACGATTTAACGCTCTTATGAGGAAGTTCTGGTATTTTCACTGTTTTACGACGATTTGACAAATTTTTAGGGTTTTTCAATGATTATTAGTGTTATACGACGATTTATCACTTTTTAATGGTTTTTCTATATTTTAAAGCGTTTTTAGATGATTTTACGCTCTTTTAAGGTTTTTCTGGTATTTTAACTGTTTTACGTCGATTTAACGCTCTTATAAGGTTTTTCTGGTATTTACACTGTTTTACGACGATTTTACGCTCTTATAAGGTTTTTCTGGTATTTTCACTGTTTTACGACGATTTAACGCTCTTATAAGGTTTTTCTGATATTTTCATTGTTTTACGACGATAAAACGCTCTTGTAAGGTTGATCTGGTATTTTCACTGTTTTACGACGGTTTGACAAATTTTAAGGGTTTTTCAATGATTTTTAGTGTAATACGACGATTTAACACTTTTTAATGGTTTTTCTATATTTTACAGCGTTTTTAGACGATTAAACGCTCTTATGAGGTTGTTCTGGTATTTTCACTGTTTTACGACGATTTGACAAATTTTTAGGGTTTTTCAATGATTATTAGTGTAATACGACGATTTATCACTTTTTAATGGTTTTTCTATATTTTACAGCGTTTTTAGATGATTTAACGCTCTTTTAAGGTTTTTCTGGTATTTTCTCTGTTTTACGACGATTTAACGCTCGCATAAGGTTTTTCTGGTATTTTCACTGTTTTTCGACGATTTAACGCTCTTATAAGGTTTCTCTGGTATTTTCACTGTTTAACGACGATTTGACGCTCTTATAAGGTTTTTCTGGTATATACACTGTTTAACGACGATTTAACGCTCTTATAGGGTTTTTCTGGTATTTTCACTGTTTTACGACGATTTAACGCTCTTATAAGGTTTTTCTGGTATTTTCACTGTTTTACGACGATAAAACGCTCTTGTAAGGTTTATCTGAAATTTTCACTGTTTTACGACGGTTTGACAAATTTTAAGTGTTTTTCAATGATTTTTACTGTAATACGACGATTTAACACTTTTTAATGGTTTTTCTATATTTTACAGCGTTTTTAGACGATTTAACGCTCTTAAAAGTTTGTTCTGGTATTTTCACTGTTTTA
>NW_028301399.1:40000-48140 GCF_061612785.1 Hesperophylax consimilis | reverse complement strand
TGCGAAGGTTTGCGCGAGGCGCGAGCCCCGACGGAAGACACGATGAATCTCCCCGTTCGCTCGTTTGAGTTCCACAGGTTTACCCCTGAACGGTTTCACGTACTCTTTAACTCTCTCTTCAAAGTTCTTTTCAACTTTCCCTCACGGTACTTGTTCGCTATCGGTCTCGTGGTAGTATTTAGCCTTAGATGGAGTTTACCACCCACTTAGGGCTGCACTCTCAAGCAACCCGACTCTAGGGAGAGAGACCGTCGCGGCCGGCTACCGTCACCACGGGCCTGGCACCCTCTGCGGGTAAGCGGGCCCCGTTCAAGATGAACTTGGACAGGCAGCCGTGACTAATGACCGCGCGTGTATGTATAACTCTCCTCCCGAACGCTACATTTCCCGGCGGCCCGCCGGGGCCGCAGGATTCAGCGCTGGGCTCTTCCCGTTTCGCTCGCCGCTACTCGGGGAATCCTCGTTAGTTTCTTTTCCTCCGCTTACTGATATGCTTAAGTTCGGCGGGTGATCTCTCCTGATTTGAGGTCGACAACAAAAATTTTATAAATTCGAGAAGTACGCAAAGCAAGTGTGCGCGTATTCTCGCCCGTGCAGACTCTGTCAAGCGGGCGCGAAACCGACGAGCGTCCGCGGAGGTGCGCGCGGCCGAGAGCGCGAAGATCGCCCCGGACAGCCGACCGCTCGCGCGGTAGACTGCCCAGTTTTCAGCGTCGTCGCTAGCTCAAGGCTCGCACGCGTTCCTCCGCGTTTGGTATAACGCAAGCGGAAATCGCGCGCATCGAGAGAGCACTTCGTCAAATTTAACCGGACGCCGAGGTCCCGGCGCGCGTCTCCGAGGAGACGACGCGCGCGGGCCCCGGCGACGCCGGCAACGCTCGCTCTGCGCGCCCCCGTCCGAGGACGGGGGCGAGAGAACAGTCTGGTCGCATTGTGTGCGCGACCCTCAAACAGGAGTGGTCCGTCGACAAACTACGTCTTGCTCGGACCGCAATGTGCGTTCGAAATGTCGATGCTCATGTGTCCTGCAGTTCACACTCTGACGCGCATTTAGCTGCGTTCTTCATCGACCCACGAGCCGAGTGATCCGCCGTTCAGGGTAATAATGATAACAAACATAAATAGATACGTTTTAGTTTTCGGTTTTTACAATTTGGTTTGCGTTTTCGAAATGTTTATAATTCCATTCGACAAAAAGATTAATTTTGTACCGCCGCCTTCACGGCGACGGGTAAAATTTCACCGGACGAGCGGATAGAGGACGAAGCCCTCCTCCGCTCGACGCCGGCGGTTCTCGGTTCGCATCGGCGCCCTCGGGCGATCTCCGACGCAGTAATTTAGCATTCGTTCGATTATGGTATATATGTATAATATATGTTTTGTTTCATAATAATATTTCATATCATGGAAAGCGCAAACATTAAACACAGGAAATGATCCTTCCGCAGGTTCACCTACGGAAACCTTGTTACGACTTTTACTTCCTCTAAATGATCAAATTCGGTCAAACTTTCCGACGCGTCGGATGCCCGTGAGAGCTTCCGCGCACCAGTCCGAAGACCTCACCAAATCATCCATCGGTAGTAGCGACGGGCGGTGTGTACAAAGGGCAGGGACGCAATCAACGCGAGCTGGTGACTCGCTTTTACTAGGAATTCCTCGTTCATGGGGGAGAATTGCAAACCCCAATCCCTATCACGAAGGGGTTTCATCGGGTTACCCGGGCCGTTAGGCCAAGGAGGACACGCTGATCCCTTCAGTGTAGCGCGCGTGCGGCCCAGGACATCTAAGGGCATCACAGACCTGCTATTGCTCAATCTCGTGCGGCTATATATACCGCCGGTCCCTCTAAGAAGATTTTCATTGTACGCCGGTAGTGAAGACCGCGAAACGCACGACCCCGACGCGCGAACGCCGAAGCCGCGCGCACACGGACCCTCGTGATACCGGTTGCACGTCTATTTAATAGGCTAGAGTTACGTTCGTTACCGGAATTAACCTGACAAATCGCTCCACCAACTAAGAGCGGCCATGCACCACCACCCACCGAATCGAGAAAGAGCTGTTAATCCGTCAATCCTTCCAGTGTCCGGGCCTGGTGAGTTTTCCCGTGTTGAGTCGAATTAAGCCGCAGGCTCCACTCCTGGTGGTGCCCTTCCGTCAATTCCTTTAAGTTTCAGCTTTGCAACCATACTCCCCCCGGAGCCCGAAAGCTTTGGTTTCCCGGGAGCTGCCCACCGGGTTAAAATTATGAAACTTCGGCGGATCGCTGGCTGGCATCATTTATGGTTAGAACTACAGCGGTATCTAATCGCCTTCGAACCTCTAACTTTCGTTCTTGATTAATGAAAACACCTTTGGCAAATGCTTTCGCTTTAGTCCGTCTTGCGACGATCCAAGAATTTCACCTCTAACGTCTCAATACGAATGCCCCCAGTCGTCCCTATTAATCATTACCTCTGGTATCAGAAAGCCAACAAAACAGAACCGAGGTCCTATTCTATTATTCCATGCGTACAATATTCAGGCAAGTGTTAGCCCGCTTTGAGCACTCTAATTTGTTCAAAGTAAACAGCCGCGACGGCCCGCCTCGGTGCGCGGCCGACCGTGAGGCCGACCGACACACGCCGGCGGTGGACGCACCGGCGAGAAGCCCCGCAGACGTGCCTGTCGTACCGCATTCGGTAGACCGACACCGCAGGACACAATTTCAACTACGAGCTTTTTAACCGCAACAACTTTAGTATATGCTATTGGAGCTGGAATTACCGCGGCTGCTGGCACCAGACTTGCCCTCCAATGGATCCTCATTAAAGGATTTAAAGTGTAATCATTCCGATCACGAGGCCTCGGACGAGTCCCGTATCGTTATTTTTCGTCACTACCTCCCCGTGCCGGGAGTGGGTAATTTGCGCGCCTGCTGCCTTCCGTGGATGTGGTAGCCGTTTCTCAGGCTCCCTCTCCGGAATCGAACCCTGATTCCCCGTTACCCGTGACAACCATGGTAGTCGCATAAACTACCATCGACAGTTGATAAGGCAGACATTTGAAAGATGCGTCGCCGGTGCTAGACCGTGCGATCAGCTCAAAGTTATCTAGAGTCATCTCGAATGGCGACGGACGGGGCGCGAACCCCGCCGCCGATTGGTTTTTGATCTAATAAAAGCATTCCTCCCGTTACCGGTCAGAACCTCGTTTGCATGTATTAGCTCTAGAATTGCCACAGTTATCCAAGTAACCGTGTACGATCTAAGGAACCAAAACTGATATATTGAGCCATTCGCGGTTTCACCTTAATTCGGCTTTTACTGAGACTTGCATGGCTTAGTCTTTGAGACAAGCATATGATTACTGGCAGGATCAACCAGGGAGCTGCACCACCGTCGGAGGGTTTTTAATCCTCCGAACGACAGAGGCCCGCCCTCGCGTAGAGGGCGCGGACAACACGGCGTTAAAGAACACGCGACGGAGTCACCCGCACGAGTCACGCTCATTATGCGTACCGCTATATTCTCCCGCTCGGCGACCGTCGCTAGACGAAAGCTCCGCGGGAAAATTTTTGCTTCAAACGAAGAAAGCGCGCGTAGGACGGCTCCCGCCCGAGAGAGAGAGACCGCACCCGCGACGACGCTATCGTCCGATTTATAATTCCCATTCGTAAAACGTGTACACCGAAAGCGCACGCCTTTGGCGAGGCAACAGTGAGACGGGGATAAAATCCTCCGCCTTTGCTTTTGAAAATTCTGCTCGCGCGGAACTCCAGAGTCAAAACATGAGCGCGAACGCCGCGCAGAAGCGGGCGTCACGTAGTTTCTCGCAAATAACACCGCCGACACGACCGATAGGCCGCCGCAGTTTGCGAACGCCGTGCATCGAGAGCCCGCCACACTCGGCGGGCACAAAGCTGTGCCGGGTCGCGTTCTCGCTCGGGACGGCGCCGAGCGCGATGCGCCCGCTCCGACCCCTCGAAGGCGCGCAGGCGGCCGGGCCGTCGGGCCTCGGGCGGCTCGCGAAACCGGGCACAAGGCGCTCGGTCTCGGTAAATAAATTTACTCTCGTCACTTACTTTCGTATTCGCATTTTGGAAATTTTAAATTATTTCATTTAATCGATGATACCGACCGACCGTTCCCGGTGAGTTTAAAAAAACTTAATACAGAGGTACGTAGTTATTTCAAATTTACACAATAAGAACATATTTCAAATAAAAATAAAAACTTAACATAGATATAATAATAATAATAATAAATAACTAACATAACTAACTAAATATATAACTAACAGATCGAGCGATTAGTCATAATAGAACCGATATAGTTTTACATGACAAAATTTTTAAAAATAACTTATATCATCGATGTCGCTATTCCGAATTCCTGTAATATTCAAAAATCTGTTAGTGAAAAAATAAGAAAATACACAGATTTAGGAAATGAGAAAAAAAGAATTTGGCATTCTCAGACTATAAAAATATTACCATTCGTTATTTCGGCTACCGGCATTATACCTAGCTCTCTTATTAAAAATTTAGGCGTATTAGATCTATCAAAAAATTTATATATAAAGATGCAAAAGTCGGTCATTTTGAATACATGTAGGATAACAAAAGATTTTTTTAAATGTTTATGTTGAGGGATCTGTAGGATTTATTTATAGGCCCCGTTAGGAGTTCTACCGAGCCGAACCCTCCGATATGAAAATATCTGGAGTCGGTGAATTATTTTCCCATTTGATCTCTGTTGAGTTGACGTGTTGTTCTTGTATTGTTTTGTATTTATTTTACTTTTTTAAATTTAAATTCCATTGACAAAGATCAATTTTTTGCTAATAAGTATTGGCAAAAAATTTTTATTGGCATAAAATTATATTGGCAGAAGATTTTATTGGCATCAAATTTTATTGGCAGAAAATTTTATTGGCCTAAAATTTTATTGGCATAAAATTATATTGGCAGAAAATTTTATTGGCATCAAATTTTATTGGCATCAAATTTTATTGGCAGAAAATTTTATTGGCATAAATTTTAATGGCAAAAATTTTTGTCAATTTATCTATTTGCAAAAATTGTAATCGCACCTAACCTGACCTGACCTAACCTAACCTAACCTAACCTAACCTAACCTAACCTAACCTAACCTAACCTAACCTAACCTAACCTAACCTAACCTAACCTAACCTAACCTAACCTAACCTAACCTAACCTAACCCAACCTAACCTAACCTAACCTAACCAAACCTAACCTAACCTAACCTAACCAAACCTAACTTAACCTAACCTAACCTAACCTAACCTAACCTAACCTAACCTAACCTAACCAAACCTAACCTAACCTAACCTAACCTAACCTAACCTAACCTAACCTAACCTAACCTAACCTAACCTAACCTAACCTAACCTAACCTAACCTACACTAACCCAACCTAACCTAACCTAACCTAACCTAACCTAACCTAACCTAACCTAACCTAACCTAACCTAACCTAACCTAACCTAACCTAACCTAACCTAACCTAACCTAACCTAACCTAACCTAACCTAACCTAACCTAACCTGATACATAAAGTAAATTCACCCGGCACCCACAAGACTAGGCAACATTTTAGAATTGTTATATTATATCATTTATTCTGTTGAGTTAAAAAAAAAAGAAAACTTAATAGACGACATTGAAATTAAATCAAATAAATTCATATTTACACGTACATTTTTTAAAAATATATTCAATTAAAAATTAACATTTTTACCTCTACAAGAGTCCAAAAACACTCGTCTGTGAAGTGTAAAAAAATAATAATAAAATTTTACTTTTAAAACATATGTAAATAGGAGAAAAAAAAAATCATAACAAAACATATAAAGTGAAGAGATTTTTGTATATTTATACATAAGTACATACATACATACATACATACATACATACATAGTAAGAAAACGATTTTAAAAGGGATTCGAATAAAACAAATTCACCGACTATTACAGACCGCGATGCGCCCGCTCCGACTCCTCGACTGCGCTCAGACGGACGCCCGGGCGGTCGGGCCTCTCGCGGAACCGGCCGCAGTAGCGCGAGCCGCGTCGCCTCATCTCCGGCCGTCTGCCCGACTGCTCACGCTCGGTCTCGAAAAAATAAATTTACCCTCGTCGCTCACGTCTTCTCACTATCGAAATGTTAAATTATACATACATACATACATACATACATACATACATACATACATACATACATGATAAGAAAACTAAAAAATAAACATTTTCACACTGAGGGCCATTAAGTGCGGCCCGTTTACTCCCGCCGTTTACCCGCGGCTACCACCCGAAATGAGATCCTCTCAGCTCCGCTCCGGTCCCAATGCTCCCGTAACATTTAAATTTTTTATTCTACGCTGCAAGAATGACGTTCCGAATTAGATTCCGAAATAAAAATCTATAAAAATAAATAAATTACAATTTCACATTGAGGGCCATTAAGTGCGGCCCGTTTACTCCCGCCGTTTACCCGCGGCTATCATCCGAAATGAGATCTTGTCAGCTCCGGTCCCAATGCTCCCGAAACCTTTAAATTTAATATTCTACACTAAGAATGGCGTTCCGAATTAGATTCTGAAATAAAATACGTCAAAAAAAAAGTTTTTTTTTTTTTTTTTTTCTTTTAAATCACACCGTGCCCGGGGCAAATGGCGTCATCGGGTGCGTCGCAGTTACTCCCGCCGTCCACCCGCGGCCGCTACTCGATATCAGATCCCACTCATCGCCGGCCCCGCTGCACCGAACCGCGGCTAAATTTATTATTCTACACTAAAAATGACGTTATGAGTTCGATTCTGAAATTTAAAAAAAATAAATATTTTATTTTTAAATAAGAAAATTTTGAAAACACTTTGAGGGCCGTTAAGTGCGTTCCAGTTACTCCCGCGCTTTACCCGCGCCCGCCGCTCTGAATTGCATTCCCTCACCTCCTGACGAAAATGATTTATTTAATTTATTAATTATCGAAGACAATATTACCGATTTCTAAACGAAAATCTGAAACAGAAAAATCAGAAAAGGATACGGTCACATCTAGGACTGATTTTTTTTTTTTTTATTATTTTGGTGATTTTTCTCTTTCAGATTTTCTTTTAGAATTCGCTAATATTATCTTCGATAATTAAATATTACAATATTAGGTTTTACTCAGTAAAGTTATTCCAAAAAATAAATAATTACTATTATTATTATTTATAATTTTTATTCACACATAAATATGACACTTAGGTACACAGCATAAGAAGAATAATAACAAAAAACCTAATTTTCCCCGAAACCGCTACGCCATCTATCGTCTACAATGTTTTGAACTCATCAAAAGACGAAAAAAAGAAGAAAGGTTTGTGAATTGATTTCTTTTTTCGATATCATACTACAAGTCGTAAGTTGGGTTTCTATATTATATTGATCGGCGACCGGATAAATCATCAAAATGATAATTCATCACATATTTAAAAAGTTATGTAAAGTCATGGAAAGTGATGAATCAAAAACTTTTTTTTACTGGGTTAAGTAGGTTAGGTTAGGTCAGGTTAGGTTAGGTTGGGTTAGGTTAGGTTAGGTTAGGTAAGGTTAGGTTAGGTTAGGTTTAAACAAATCATCGTTTTTAATGATTCTATATCACTTTTTAAAAGTGTGTTGAACAGTCACCGTGTTGAGTTAGCATGGAACCATATTGATCATAAATTTTATATATAATCATAATACATAGGGCGACTGAAGAAAGCCACACTAAGTTTATCGAAAACCGCCACGAGTGTCGATGAAATAAATAAATAAATAAATTAATTAAAATTAAAAGAAAATCGATAAATGCAATCAGGTTGCATGATAAATCACCACAATGACAACAGAACACACATTGAAAAAGTGATATGAAGTCATTAAAAGTGATGAAACAAAAATTGGGTTAAATACTTATACTCGTAACCTATTCAACCTAGTTTTTGTTTCATCACTTTTCATGACCTCACATCGCCGTTTAAAGGTTTGTTGAATTTTGATTTTGACGATTTATCCGGTCACTAACCCCTAACCTAACCAGAATACGGGACACGTCTCCATCGTCTTTTTTTTTTCGAAAATTCGGTTAAAAAAAAAAAATAACATTCT
>NW_028301399.1:25000-35000 GCF_061612785.1 Hesperophylax consimilis | reverse complement strand
GAGACGGGTCAACCGCACGGCGCATTCGACCGCGGCGCGACGGGTCGCGGTGTTATACTAAGGGAGAAGTGCACGCGCTCCGGGAGCCTGACGGCGCACCCGCGCACCCACCGCCCCGACCCGAAAGCCGAAGGCGAAGGTTTGCGCGAGGCGCGAGCCCCGACGGAAGACACGATGAATCTCCCCGTTCGCTCGTTTGAGTTCCACAGGTTTACCCCTGAACGGTTTCACGTACTCTTTAACTCTCTCTTCAAAGTTCTTTTCAACTTTCCCTCACGGTACTTGTTCGCTATCGGTCTCGTGGTAGTATTTAGCCTTAGATGGAGTTTACCACCCACTTAGGGCTGCACTCTCAAGCAACCCGACTCTAGGGAGAGAGACCGTCGCGGCCGGCTACCGTCACCACGGGCCTGGCACCCTCTGCGGGTAAGCGGGCCCCGTTCAAGATGAACTTGGACAGGCAGCCGTGACTAATGACCGCGCGTGTATGTATAACTCTCCTCCCGAACGCTACATTTCCCGGCGGCCCGCCGGGGCCGCAGGATTCAGCGCTGGGCTCTTCCCGTTTCGCTCGCCGCTACTCGGGGAATCCTCGTTAGTTTCTTTTCCTCCGCTTACTGATATGCTTAAGTTCGGCGGGTGATCTCTCCTGATTTGAGGTCGACAACAAAAATTTTATAAATTCGAGAAGTACGCAAAGCAAGTGTGCGCGTATTCTCGCCCGTGCAGACTCTGTCAAGCGGGCGCGAAACCGACGAGCGTCCGCGGAGGTGCGCGCGGCCGAGAGCGCGAAGATCGCCCCGGACAGCCGACCGCTCGCGCGGTAGACTGCCCAGTTTTCAGCGTCGTCGCTAGCTCAAGGCTCGCACGCGTTCCTCCGCGTTTGGTATAACGCAAGCGGAAATCGCGCGCATCGAGAGAGCACTTCGTCAAATTTAACCGGACGCCGAGGTCCCGGCGCGCGTCTCCGAGGAGACGACGCGCGCGGGCCCCGGCGACGCCGGCAACGCTCGCTCTGCGCGCCCCCGTCCGAGGACGGGGGCGAGAGAACAGTCTGGTCGCATTGTGTGCGCGACCCTCAAACAGGAGTGGTCCGTCGACAAACTACGTCTTGCTCGGACCGCAATGTGCGTTCGAAATGTCGATGCTCATGTGTCCTGCAGTTCACACTCTGACGCGCATTTAGCTGCGTTCTTCATCGACCCACGAGCCGAGTGATCCGCCGTTCAGGGTAATAATGATAACAAACATAAATAGATACGTTTTAGTTTTCGGTTTTTACAATTTGGTTTGCGTTTTCGAAATGTTTATAATTCCATTCGACAAAAAGATTAATTTTGTACCGCCGCCTTCACGGCGACGGGTAAAATTTCACCGGACGAGCGGATAGAGGACGAAGCCCTCCTCCGCTCGACGCCGGCGGTTCTCGGTTCGCATCGGCGCCCTCGGGCGATCTCCGACGCAGTAATTTAGCATTCGTTCGATTATGGTATATATGTATAATATATGTTTTGTTTCATAATAATATTTCATATCATGGAAAGCGCAAACATTAAACACAGGAAATGATCCTTCCGCAGGTTCACCTACGGAAACCTTGTTACGACTTTTACTTCCTCTAAATGATCAAATTCGGTCAAACTTTCCGACGCGTCGGATGCCCGTGAGAGCTTCCGCGCACCAGTCCGAAGACCTCACCAAATCATCCATCGGTAGTAGCGACGGGCGGTGTGTACAAAGGGCAGGGACGCAATCAACGCGAGCTGGTGACTCGCTTTTACTAGGAATTCCTCGTTCATGGGGGAGAATTGCAAACCCCAATCCCTATCACGAAGGGGTTTCATCGGGTTACCCGGGCCGTTAGGCCAAGGAGGACACGCTGATCCCTTCAGTGTAGCGCGCGTGCGGCCCAGGACATCTAAGGGCATCACAGACCTGCTATTGCTCAATCTCGTGCGGCTATATATACCGCCGGTCCCTCTAAGAAGATTTTCATTGTACGCCGGTAGTGAAGACCGCGAAACGCACGACCCCGACGCGCGAACGCCGAAGCCGCGCGCACACGGACCCTCGTGATACCGGTTGCACGTCTATTTAATAGGCTAGAGTTACGTTCGTTACCGGAATTAACCTGACAAATCGCTCCACCAACTAAGAGCGGCCATGCACCACCACCCACCGAATCGAGAAAGAGCTGTTAATCCGTCAATCCTTCCAGTGTCCGGGCCTGGTGAGTTTTCCCGTGTTGAGTCGAATTAAGCCGCAGGCTCCACTCCTGGTGGTGCCCTTCCGTCAATTCCTTTAAGTTTCAGCTTTGCAACCATACTCCCCCCGGAGCCCGAAAGCTTTGGTTTCCCGGGAGCTGCCCACCGGGTTAAAATTATGAAACTTCGGCGGATCGCTGGCTGGCATCATTTATGGTTAGAACTACAGCGGTATCTAATCGCCTTCGAACCTCTAACTTTCGTTCTTGATTAATGAAAACACCTTTGGCAAATGCTTTCGCTTTAGTCCGTCTTGCGACGATCCAAGAATTTCACCTCTAACGTCTCAATACGAATGCCCCCAGTCGTCCCTATTAATCATTACCTCTGGTATCAGAAAGCCAACAAAACAGAACCGAGGTCCTATTCTATTATTCCATGCGTACAATATTCAGGCAAGTGTTAGCCCGCTTTGAGCACTCTAATTTGTTCAAAGTAAACAGCCGCGACGGCCCGCCTCGGTGCGCGGCCGACCGTGAGGCCGACCGACACACGCCGGCGGTGGACGCACCGGCGAGAAGCCCCGCAGACGTGCCTGTCGTACCGCATTCGGTAGACCGACACCGCAGGACACAATTTCAACTACGAGCTTTTTAACCGCAACAACTTTAGTATATGCTATTGGAGCTGGAATTACCGCGGCTGCTGGCACCAGACTTGCCCTCCAATGGATCCTCATTAAAGGATTTAAAGTGTAATCATTCCGATCACGAGGCCTCGGACGAGTCCCGTATCGTTATTTTTCGTCACTACCTCCCCGTGCCGGGAGTGGGTAATTTGCGCGCCTGCTGCCTTCCGTGGATGTGGTAGCCGTTTCTCAGGCTCCCTCTCCGGAATCGAACCCTGATTCCCCGTTACCCGTGACAACCATGGTAGTCGCATAAACTACCATCGACAGTTGATAAGGCAGACATTTGAAAGATGCGTCGCCGGTGCTAGACCGTGCGATCAGCTCAAAGTTATCTAGAGTCATCTCGAATGGCGACGGACGGGGCGCGAACCCCGCCGCCGATTGGTTTTTGATCTAATAAAAGCATTCCTCCCGTTACCGGTCAGAACCTCGTTTGCATGTATTAGCTCTAGAATTGCCACAGTTATCCAAGTAACCGTGTACGATCTAAGGAACCAAAACTGATATATTGAGCCATTCGCGGTTTCACCTTAATTCGGCTTTTACTGAGACTTGCATGGCTTAGTCTTTGAGACAAGCATATGATTACTGGCAGGATCAACCAGGGAGCTGCACCACCGTCGGAGGGTTTTTAATCCTCCGAACGACAGAGGCCCGCCCTCGCGTAGAGGGCGCGGACAACACGGCGTTAAAGAACACGCGACGGAGTCACCCGCACGAGTCACGCTCATTATGCGTACCGCTATATTCTCCCGCTCGGCGACCGTCGCTAGACGAAAGCTCCGCGGGAAAATTTTTGCTTCAAACGAAGAAAGCGCGCGTAGGACGGCTCCCGCCCGAGAGAGAGAGACCGCACCCGCGACGACGCTATCGTCCGATTTATAATTCCCATTCGTAAAACGTGTACACCGAAAGCGCACGCCTTTGGCGAGGCAACAGTGAGACGGGGATAAAATCCTCCGCCTTTGCTTTTGAAAATTCTGCTCGCGCGGAACTCCAGAGTCAAAACATGAGCGCGAACGCCGCGCAGAAGCGGGCGTCACGTAGTTTCTCGCAAATAACACCGCCGACACGACCGATAGGCCGCCGCAGTTTGCGAACGCCGTGCATCGAGAGCCCGCCACACTCGGCGGGCACAAAGCTGTGCCGGGTCGCGTTCTCGCTCGGGACGGCGCCGAGCGCGATGCGCCCGCTCCGACCCCTCGAAGGCGCGCAGGCGGCCGGGCCGTCGGGCCTCGGGCGGCTCGCGAAACCGGGCACAAGGCGCTCGGTCTCGGTAAATAAATTTACTCTCGTCACTTACTTTCGTATTCGCATTTTGGAAATTTTAAATTATTTCATTTAATCGATGATACCGACCGACCGTTCCCGGTGAGTTTAAAAAAACTTAATACAGAGGTACGTAGTTATTTCAAATTTACACAATAAGAACATATTTCAAATAAAAATAAAAACTTAACATAGATATAATAATAATAATAATAATAAATAACTAACATAACTAACTAAATATATAACTAACAGATCGAGCGATTAGTCATAATAGAACCGATATAGTTTTACATGACAAAATTTTTAAAAATAACTTATATCATCGATGTCGCTATTCCGAATTCCTGTAATATTCAAAAATCTGTTAGTGAAAAAATAAGAAAATACACAGATTTAGGAAATGAGAAAAAAAGAATTTGGCATTCTCAGACTATAAAAATATTACCATTCGTTATTTCGGCTACCGGCATTATACCTAGCTCTCTTATTAAAAATTTAGGCGTATTAGATCTATCAAAAAATTTATATATAAAGATGCAAAAGTCGGTCATTTTGAATACATGTAGGATAACAAAAGATTTTTTTAAATGTTTATGTTGAGGGATCTGTAGGATTTATTTATAGGCCCCGTTAGGAGTTCTACCGAGCCGAACCCTCCGATATGAAAATATCTGGAGTCGGTGAATTATTTTCCCATTTGATCTCTGTTGAGTTGACGTGTTGTTCTTGTATTGTTTTGTATTTATTTTACTTTTTTAAATTTAAATTCCATTGACAAAGATCAATTTTTTGCTAATAAGTATTGGCAAAAAATTTTTATTGGCATAAAATTATATTGGCAGAAGATTTTATTGGCATCAAATTTTATTGGCAGAAAATTTTATTGGCCTAAAATTTTATTGGCATAAAATTATATTGGCAGAAAATTTTATTGGCATCAAATTTTATTGGCATCAAATTTTATTGGCAGAAAATTTTATTGGCATAAATTTTAATGGCAAAAATTTTTGTCAATTTATCTATTTGCAAAAATTGTAATCGCACCTAACCTGACCTGACCTAACCTAACCTAACCTAACCTAACCTAACCTAACCTAACCTAACCTAACCTAACCTAACCTAACCTAACCTAACCTAACCTAACCTAACCTAACCTAACCTAACCTAACCTAACCCAACCTAACCTAACCTAACCTAACCAAACCTAACCTAACCTAACCTAACCAAACCTAACTTAACCTAACCTAACCTAACCTAACCTAACCTAACCTAACCTAACCTAACCAAACCTAACCTAACCTAACCTAACCTAACCTAACCTAACCTAACCTAACCTAACCTAACCTAACCTAACCTAACCTAACCTAACCTAACCTACACTAACCCAACCTAACCTAACCTAACCTAACCTAACCTAACCTAACCTAACCTAACCTAACCTAACCTAACCTAACCTAACCTAACCTAACCTAACCTAACCTAACCTAACCTAACCTAACCTAACCTAACCTAACCTAACCTGATACATAAAGTAAATTCACCCGGCACCCACAAGACTAGGCAACATTTTAGAATTGTTATATTATATCATTTATTCTGTTGAGTTAAAAAAAAAAGAAAACTTAATAGACGACATTGAAATTAAATCAAATAAATTCATATTTACACGTACATTTTTTAAAAATATATTCAATTAAAAATTAACATTTTTACCTCTACAAGAGTCCAAAAACACTCGTCTGTGAAGTGTAAAAAAATAATAATAAAATTTTACTTTTAAAACATATGTAAATAGGAGAAAAAAAAAATCATAACAAAACATATAAAGTGAAGAGATTTTTGTATATTTATACATAAGTACATACATACATACATACATACATACATACATAGTAAGAAAACGATTTTAAAAGGGATTCGAATAAAACAAATTCACCGACTATTACAGACCGCGATGCGCCCGCTCCGACTCCTCGACTGCGCTCAGACGGACGCCCGGGCGGTCGGGCCTCTCGCGGAACCGGCCGCAGTAGCGCGAGCCGCGTCGCCTCATCTCCGGCCGTCTGCCCGACTGCTCACGCTCGGTCTCGAAAAAATAAATTTACCCTCGTCGCTCACGTCTTCTCACTATCGAAATGTTAAATTATACATACATACATACATACATACATACATACATACATACATACATACATGATAAGAAAACTAAAAAATAAACATTTTCACACTGAGGGCCATTAAGTGCGGCCCGTTTACTCCCGCCGTTTACCCGCGGCTACCACCCGAAATGAGATCCTCTCAGCTCCGCTCCGGTCCCAATGCTCCCGTAACATTTAAATTTTTTATTCTACGCTGCAAGAATGACGTTCCGAATTAGATTCCGAAATAAAAATCTATAAAAATAAATAAATTACAATTTCACATTGAGGGCCATTAAGTGCGGCCCGTTTACTCCCGCCGTTTACCCGCGGCTATCATCCGAAATGAGATCTTGTCAGCTCCGGTCCCAATGCTCCCGAAACCTTTAAATTTAATATTCTACACTAAGAATGGCGTTCCGAATTAGATTCTGAAATAAAATACGTCAAAAAAAAAGTTTTTTTTTTTTTTTTTTTCTTTTAAATCACACCGTGCCCGGGGCAAATGGCGTCATCGGGTGCGTCGCAGTTACTCCCGCCGTCCACCCGCGGCCGCTACTCGATATCAGATCCCACTCATCGCCGGCCCCGCTGCACCGAACCGCGGCTAAATTTATTATTCTACACTAAAAATGACGTTATGAGTTCGATTCTGAAATTTAAAAAAAATAAATATTTTATTTTTAAATAAGAAAATTTTGAAAACACTTTGAGGGCCGTTAAGTGCGTTCCAGTTACTCCCGCGCTTTACCCGCGCCCGCCGCTCTGAATTGCATTCCCTCACCTCCTGACGAAAATGATTTATTTAATTTATTAATTATCGAAGACAATATTACCGATTTCTAAACGAAAATCTGAAACAGAAAAATCAGAAAAGGATACGGTCACATCTAGGACTGATTTTTTTTTTTTTTATTATTTTGGTGATTTTTCTCTTTCAGATTTTCTTTTAGAATTCGCTAATATTATCTTCGATAATTAAATATTACAATATTAGGTTTTACTCAGTAAAGTTATTCCAAAAAATAAATAATTACTATTATTATTATTTATAATTTTTATTCACACATAAATATGACACTTAGGTACACAGCATAAGAAGAATAATAACAAAAAACCTAATTTTCCCCGAAACCGCTACGCCATCTATCGTCTACAATGTTTTGAACTCATCAAAAGACGAAAAAAAAGAAGAAAGGTTTGTGAATTGATTTCTTTTTTCGATATCATACTACAAGTCGTAAGTTGGGTTTCTATATTATATTGATCGGCGACCGGATAAATCATCAAAATGATAATTCATCACATATTTAAAAAGTTATGTAAAGTCATGGAAAGTGATGAATCAAAAACTTTTTTTTACTGGGTTAAGTAGGTTAGGTTAGGTCAGGTTAGGTTAGGTTGGGTTAGGTTAGGTTAGGTTAGGTAAGGTTAGGTTAGGTTAGGTTTAAACAAATCATCGTTTTTAATGATTCTATATCACTTTTTAAAAGTGTGTTGAACAGTCACCGTGTTGAGTTAGCATGGAACCATATTGATCATAAATTTTATATATAATCATAATACATAGGGCGACTGAAGAAAGCCACACTAAGTTTATCGAAAACCGCCACGAGTGTCGATGAAATAAATAAATAAATAAATTAATTAAAATTAAAAGAAAATCGATAAATGCAATCAGGTTGCATGATAAATCACCACAATGACAACAGAACACACATTGAAAAAGTGATATGAAGTCATTAAAAGTGATGAAACAAAAATTGGGTTAAATACTTATACTCGTAACCTATTCAACCTAGTTTTTGTTTCATCACTTTTCATGACCTCACATCGCCGTTTAAAGGTTTGTTGAATTTTGATTTTGACGATTTATCCGGTCACTAACCCCTAACCTAACCAGAATACGGGACACGTCTCCATCGTCTTTTTTTTTTCGAAAATTCGGTTAAAAAAAAAAAATAACATTCTGGAGGAGAACCACCACTTTCTTGCCCTGTTTTAGGTACTGACAGTACCCCTTCAGAGCAACAACTCGGAAACTGCTTTTAAATTTAACTGAAACTGTAATGAAACATTCTTTATGGGCATTCTGGTAATCATGTACCGCTTCTGTTGCGGTTATCATCTGGGCTCGCTCCACATGAATTAACATACACTTTACGCATTGAAAGAGTCCATAAATTTTTTTTAAGGTTTTTTTATTCTCGCGGCTCTATGGACGTTACCCTTGGCTTTACCCATCGATTTATATATTAGGCATGACCAATTACCACTCCCTAGAGACAAGTAGAGGTATTGCTTTGCTTAAATATTTTTTTCAACTAATAAACGATCACTTATCTAATAATGATATACTGGCCCAATTATTTTTTTTTTGTACCAGAGTCTCACTCTCGAGGACGTCATAACAATGACGTCTTCTATATAGTAGAGCGAGCCGCACTAATTTATTTATAAACTCACGAGAGCTACGTGCTTTTTGAATGCGGTAGATAAAAAAATAGATTTTTATTTTTTGTGTCCTATAGCGCATTTGCGAGATTTTTGGAATTGCATATACACTGCATAAATGGTACAATTATGGCTATTTTACTTGTAATTGTTATAAATAAATGTACAAATTATATAAATAAATACATACCTAACCCCCGTTTCTTATTTTCGGCATTCGGAGTGGTTGAGGGTGCAATGGCAAGGCCATTTCCTGGTTATCAGCTGAAAACGGGATACGCCGAGCAGTATCTTGTTCTGATCCAACTTCACTGTCCGAGTCAATGGTCAATTGTTCCCTGTGGGACTTCCTTTTTAGAGGGTCAAGCAGTAGGCGATGTGGAGGAAATTAGTTCATGAATCTTTTTCATAAGGTTTTTTTCACGGTCCCCCAAAGGATCTCCAGGATTCCTGGTGGAGCCATCGGAATCCTCCGACGAAACCGGAACAGACGCCATTTACACTGAAAAATGTCAAGACAATTGAAGAAAAGTCAAAATTAAAAGTAAAAAAACGTTTTGGAGCAAATTGTATGTATGTAACATTTCAATGTTAACTTTTTTTTCTAATTTCTAAATTTTAAAAAAGGGACATATGGGAATGTGGTAAATCCGCGCGATAACTTCACAATCGGAGGACGAGGCGTTCGGCCACCTAGAGAGAGTCACAGTTACTACCGCCGCTAATCCGCTTTAAAAAAAAAATCGCATAAAAAAAGCCCCCGAGGCACACTCCATTCGAGTGTCCCTCGGTGGGTGTTGTGAAAAGAATGTACGTACGTACGTATGTATGTATGTATGTATGTATGTAACATTTCAATGTTAACTTTTTTTTTCTTTTCCGTTCGTGAAACTCTCAAACACGCTAAAACCGTCACGAGTGCCGGGGACTTTGAAAAAAAAAAAATTGCAAAAAAAAAAGCGCGAACGAACGCGCGCACAAGCGTAGAGGACGGGGGCGCGTCACGTTTCACACGTGACACGCTCCGTCGTCCGTACGCTTGTACGACACGCTCGCTCGCGCTAGGCCGCAAACAGCAGCAGCATGGGGGGGCCGACGCTCCGTGGAGACGATCGGACGAATCTCTTGGCGTAGGGCTGAGTCTCAACGGATCGCAGCATGACGCTGCTCTACCGGGCACAACACCCTGCCAGGTACGAAGGTCGTCTGCGGACGATTCCGAGTTCCGACGTCGAACTTAA
>NW_028301399.1:0-22500 GCF_061612785.1 Hesperophylax consimilis | reverse complement strand
GCTCCTACTTCATCTTCGAGCAAGAAGGAGATCTCACCCATTTAAAGTTTGAGAATAGGTTGAGGCCATTTCGGCCCCAATGCCTCTAATCATTCGCTTTACCGGATGAGACTGTGCGAATGGCGGTCCGAAAACCGTCATGTTTCTCGAGCGCCAGCTATCCTGAGGGAAACTTCGGATGGAACCAGCTATTAGATAGTTCGATTAGTCTTTCGCCCCTATACCCAGTTCGGACGATCGATTTGCACGTCAGAATCGCTTCGGTCCTCCATCAGGGTTTCCCCTGACTTCGACCTGACCAGGCATAGTTCACCATCTTTCGGGTCCCAGCGTGTACGCTCTCAGTGCGTCTCGATAATCGCACGGGGGCTTTCTCGAAACGCCTCGGGAATGCGGCGGGGCGTCTGACGACGCCCGCGCATCTTCCCTGCGACCGGCTCGAGGCCGGCCTTTCACTTTCATTTCGCCTCTGGGTTTATCAGTGTTCCCAATGACTCGCGCACATGCTAGACTCCTTGGTCCGTGTTTCAAGACGGGTCCTGTGAGTGCCCAAAACAAAACCACCGCCGACCGGGACGCGTCCCGTCCGAGAGCGCGCCGCTAACGACGGACACCCGACGCGCGACACCCGCGACGCACTAGACGCCGGGGGCCACGCGAAGGACGCCGCTGCAGCGCGACGGACGCCCGCGAGGGGCGGACGCGATCCTCGTTCTCTACCGTCGCTGCGTAATGTACGCCGCGGCCGTGGACACCGCGGCTCCGCCTCGCAGAGCGAGACGGGTCAACCGCACGGCGCATTCGACCGCGGCGCGACGGGTCGCGGTGTTATACTAAGGGAGAAGTGCACGCGCTCCGGGAGCCTGACGGCGCACCCGCGCACCCACCGCCCCGACCCGAAAGCCGAAGGCGAAGGTTTGCGCGAGGCGCGAGCCCCGACGGAAGACACGATGAATCTCCCCGTTCGCTCGTTTGAGTTCCACAGGTTTACCCCTGAACGGTTTCACGTACTCTTTAACTCTCTCTTCAAAGTTCTTTTCAACTTTCCCTCACGGTACTTGTTCGCTATCGGTCTCGTGGTAGTATTTAGCCTTAGATGGAGTTTACCACCCACTTAGGGCTGCACTCTCAAGCAACCCGACTCTAGGGAGAGAGACCGTCGCGGCCGGCTACCGTCACCACGGGCCTGGCACCCTCTGCGGGTAAGCGGGCCCCGTTCAAGATGAACTTGGACAGGCAGCCGTGACTAATGACCGCGCGTGTATGTATAACTCTCCTCCCGAACGCTACATTTCCCGGCGGCCCGCCGGGGCCGCAGGATTCAGCGCTGGGCTCTTCCCGTTTCGCTCGCCGCTACTCGGGGAATCCTCGTTAGTTTCTTTTCCTCCGCTTACTGATATGCTTAAGTTCGGCGGGTGATCTCTCCTGATTTGAGGTCGACAACAAAAATTTTATAAATTCGAGAAGTACGCAAAGCAAGTGTGCGCGTATTCTCGCCCGTGCAGACTCTGTCAAGCGGGCGCGAAACCGACGAGCGTCCGCGGAGGTGCGCGCGGCCGAGAGCGCGAAGATCGCCCCGGACAGCCGACCGCTCGCGCGGTAGACTGCCCAGTTTTCAGCGTCGTCGCTAGCTCAAGGCTCGCACGCGTTCCTCCGCGTTTGGTATAACGCAAGCGGAAATCGCGCGCATCGAGAGAGCACTTCGTCAAATTTAACCGGACGCCGAGGTCCCGGCGCGCGTCTCCGAGGAGACGACGCGCGCGGGCCCCGGCGACGCCGGCAACGCTCGCTCTGCGCGCCCCCGTCCGAGGACGGGGGCGAGAGAACAGTCTGGTCGCATTGTGTGCGCGACCCTCAAACAGGAGTGGTCCGTCGACAAACTACGTCTTGCTCGGACCGCAATGTGCGTTCGAAATGTCGATGCTCATGTGTCCTGCAGTTCACACTCTGACGCTCATTTAGCTGCGTTCTTCATCGACCCACGAGCCGAGTGATCCGCCGTTCAGGGTAATAATGATAACAAACATAAATAGATACGTTTTAGTTTTCGGTTTTTACAATTTGGTTTGCGTTTTCGAAATGTTTATAATTCCATTCGACAAAAAGATTAATTTTGTACCGCCGCCTTCACGGCGACGGGTAAAATTTCACCGGACGAGCGGATAGAGGACGAAGCCCTCCTCCGCTCGACGCCGGCGGTTCTCGGTTCGCATCGGCGCCCTCGGGCGATCTCCGACGCAGTAATTTAGCATTCGTTCGATTATGGTATATATGTATAATATATGTTTTGTTTCATAATAATATTTCATATCATGGAAAGCGCAAACATTAAACACAGGAAATGATCCTTCCGCAGGTTCACCTACGGAAACCTTGTTACGACTTTTACTTCCTCTAAATGATCAAATTCGGTCAAACTTTCCGACGCGTCGGATGCCCGTGAGAGCTTCCGCGCACCAGTCCGAAGACCTCACCAAATCATCCATCGGTAGTAGCGACGGGCGGTGTGTACAAAGGGCAGGGACGCAATCAACGCGAGCTGGTGACTCGCTTTTACTAGGAATTCCTCGTTCATGGGGGAGAATTGCAAACCCCAATCCCTATCACGAAGGGGTTTCATCGGGTTACCCGGGCCGTTAGGCCAAGGAGGACACGCTGATCCCTTCAGTGTAGCGCGCGTGCGGCCCAGGACATCTAAGGGCATCACAGACCTGCTATTGCTCAATCTCGTGCGGCTATATATACCGCCGGTCCCTCTAAGAAGATTTTCATTGTACGCCGGTAGTGAAGACCGCGAAACGCACGACCCCGACGCGCGAACGCCGAAGCCGCGCGCACACGGACCCTCGTGATACCGGTTGCACGTCTATTTAATAGGCTAGAGTTACGTTCGTTACCGGAATTAACCTGACAAATCGCTCCACCAACTAAGAGCGGCCATGCACCACCACCCACCGAATCGAGAAAGAGCTGTTAATCCGTCAATCCTTCCAGTGTCCGGGCCTGGTGAGTTTTCCCGTGTTGAGTCGAATTAAGCCGCAGGCTCCACTCCTGGTGGTGCCCTTCCGTCAATTCCTTTAAGTTTCAGCTTTGCAACCATACTCCCCCCGGAGCCCGAAAGCTTTGGTTTCCCGGGAGCTGCCCACCGGGTTAAAATTATGAAACTTCGGCGGATCGCTGGCTGGCATCATTTATGGTTAGAACTACAGCGGTATCTAATCGCCTTCGAACCTCTAACTTTCGTTCTTGATTAATGAAAACACCTTTGGCAAATGCTTTCGCTTTAGTCCGTCTTGCGACGATCCAAGAATTTCACCTCTAACGTCTCAATACGAATGCCCCCAGTCGTCCCTATTAATCATTACCTCTGGTATCAGAAAGCCAACAAAACAGAACCGAGGTCCTATTCTATTATTCCATGCGTACAATATTCAGGCAAGTGTTAGCCCGCTTTGAGCACTCTAATTTGTTCAAAGTAAACAGCCGCGACGGCCCGCCTCGGTGCGCGGCCGACCGTGAGGCCGACCGACACACGCCGGCGGTGGACGCACCGGCGAGAAGCCCCGCAGACGTGCCTGTCGTACCGCATTCGGTAGACCGACACCGCAGGACACAATTTCAACTACGAGCTTTTTAACCGCAACAACTTTAGTATATGCTATTGGAGCTGGAATTACCGCGGCTGCTGGCACCAGACTTGCCCTCCAATGGATCCTCATTAAAGGATTTAAAGTGTAATCATTCCGATCACGAGGCCTCGGACGAGTCCCGTATCGTTATTTTTCGTCACTACCTCCCCGTGCCGGGAGTGGGTAATTTGCGCGCCTGCTGCCTTCCGTGGATGTGGTAGCCGTTTCTCAGGCTCCCTCTCCGGAATCGAACCCTGATTCCCCGTTACCCGTGACAACCATGGTAGTCGCATAAACTACCATCGACAGTTGATAAGGCAGACATTTGAAAGATGCGTCGCCGGTGCTAGACCGTGCGATCAGCTCAAAGTTATCTAGAGTCATCTCGAATGGCGACGGACGGGGCGCGAACCCCGCCGCCGATTGGTTTTTGATCTAATAAAAGCATTCCTCCCGTTACCGGTCAGAACCTCGTTTGCATGTATTAGCTCTAGAATTGCCACAGTTATCCAAGTAACCGTGTACGATCTAAGGAACCAAAACTGATATATTGAGCCATTCGCGGTTTCACCTTAATTCGGCTTTTACTGAGACTTGCATGGCTTAGTCTTTGAGACAAGCATATGATTACTGGCAGGATCAACCAGGGAGCTGCACCACCGTCGGAGGGTTTTTAATCCTCCGAACGACAGAGGCCCGCCCTCGCGTAGAGGGCGCGGACAACACGGCGTTAAAGAACACGCGACGGAGTCACCCGCACGAGTCACGCTCATTATGCGTACCGCTATATTCTCCCGCTCGGCGACCGTCGCTAGACGAAAGCTCCGCGGGAAAATTTTTGCTTCAAACGAAGAAAGCGCGCGTAGGACGGCTCCCGCCCGAGAGAGAGAGACCGCACCCGCGACGACGCTATCGTCCGATTTATAATTCCCATTCGTAAAACGTGTACACCGAAAGCGCACGCCTTTGGCGAGGCAACAGTGAGACGGGGATAAAATCCTCCGCCTTTGCTTTTGAAAATTCTGCTCGCGCGGAACTCCAGAGTCAAAACATGAGCGCGAACGCCGCGCAGAAGCGGGCGTCACGTAGTTTCTCGCAAATAACACCGCCGACACGACCGATAGGCCGCCGCAGTTTGCGAACGCCGTGCATCGAGAGCCCGCCACACTCGGCGGGCACAAAGCTGTGCCGGGTCGCGTTCTCGCTCGGGACGGCGCCGAGCGCGATGCGCCCGCTCCGACCCCTCGAAGGCGCGCAGGCGGCCGGGCCGTCGGGCCTCGGGCGGCTCGCGAAACCGGGCACAAGGCGCTCGGTCTCGGTAAATAAATTTACTCTCGTCACTTACTTTCGTATTCGCATTTTGGAAATTTTAAATTATTTCATTTAATCGATGATACCGACCGACCGTTCCCGGTGAGTTTAAAAAAACTTAATACAGAGGTACGTAGTTATTTCAAATTTACACAATAAGAACATATTTCAAATAAAAATAAAAACTTAACATAGATATAATAATAATAATAATAAATAACTAACATAACTAACTAAATATATAACTAACAGATCGAGCGATTAGTCATAATAGAACCGATATAGTTTTACATGACAAAATTTTTAAAAATAACTTATATCATCGATGTCGCTATTCCGAATTCCTGTAATATTCAAAAATCTGTTAGTGAAAAAATAAGAAAATACACAGATTTAGGAAATGAGAAAAAAAGAATTTGGCATTCTCAGACTATAAAAATATTACCATTCGTTATTTCGGCTACCGGCATTATACCTAGCTCTCTTATTAAAAATTTAGGCGTATTAGATCTATCAAAAAATTTATATATAAAGATGCAAAAGTCGGTCATTTTGAATACATGTAGGATAACAAAAGATTTTTTTAAATGTTTATGTTGAGGGATCTGTAGGATTTATTTATAGGCCCCGTTAGGAGTTCTACCGAGCCGAACCCTCCGATATGAAAATATCTGGAGTCGGTGAATTATTTTCCCATTTGATCTCTGTTGAGTTGACGTGTTGTTCTTGTATTGTTTTGTATTTATTTTACTTTTTTAAATTTAAATTCCATTGACAAAGATCAATTTTTTGCTAATAAGTATTGGCAAAAAATTTTTATTGGCATAAAATTATATTGGCAGAAGATTTTATTGGCATCAAATTTTATTGGCAGAAAATTTTATTGGCCTAAAATTTTATTGGCATAAAATTATATTGGCAGAAAATTTTATTGGCATCAAATTTTATTGGCATCAAATTTTATTGGCAGAAAATTTTATTGGCATAAATTTTAATGGCAAAAATTTTTGTCAATTTATCTATTTGCAAAAATTGTAATCGCACCTAACCTGACCTGACCTAACCTAACCTAACCTAACCTAACCTAACCTAACCTAACCTAACCTAACCTAACCTAACCTAACCTAACCTAACCTAACCTAACCTAACCTAACCTAACCTAACCTAACCTAACCCAACCTAACCTAACCTAACCTAACCAAACCTAACCTAACCTAACCTAACCAAACCTAACTTAACCTAACCTAACCTAACCTAACCTAACCTAACCTAACCTAACCTAACCAAACCTAACCTAACCTAACCTAACCTAACCTAACCTAACCTAACCTAACCTAACCTAACCTAACCTAACCTAACCTAACCTAACCTAACCTACACTAACCCAACCTAACCTAACCTAACCTAACCTAACCTAACCTAACCTAACCTAACCTAACCTAACCTAACCTAACCTAACCTAACCTAACCTAACCTAACCTAACCTAACCTAACCTAACCTAACCTAACCTAACCTAACCTGATACATAAAGTAAATTCACCCGGCACCCACAAGACTAGGCAACATTTTAGAATTTATTCTGTTGAGTTAAAAAAAAAAGAAAACTTAATAGACGACATTGAAATTAAATCAAATAAATTCATATTTACACGTACATTTTTTAAAAATATATTCAATTAAAAATTAACATTTTTACCTCTACAAGAGTCCAAAAACACTCGTCTGTGAAGTGTAAAAAAAATAATAATAAAATTTTACTTTTAAAACATATGTAAATAGGAGAAAAAAAAAATCATAACAAAACATATAAAGTGAAGAGATTTTTGTATATTTATACATAAGTACATACATACATACATACATACATACATACATAGTAAGAAAACGATTTTAAAAGGGATTCGAATAAAACAAAATTCACCGACTATTACAGACCGCGATGCGCCCGCTCCGACTCCTCGACTGCGCTCAGACGGACGCCCGGGCGGTCGGGCCTCTCGCGGAACCGGCCGCAGTAGCGCGAGCCGCGTCGCCTCATCTCCGGCCGTCTGCCCGACTGCTCACGCTCGGTCTCGAAAAAATAAATTTACCCTCGTCGCTCACGTCTTCTCACTATCGAAATGTTAAATTATACATACATACATACATACATACATACATACATACATACATACATACATGATAAGAAAAACTAAAAAATAAACATTTTCACACTGAGGGCCATTAAGTGCGGCCCGTTTACTCCCGCCGTTTACCCCGCGGCTACCACCCGAAATGAGATCCTCTCAGCTCCGCTCCGGTCCCAATGCTCCCGTAACATTTAAATTTTTTATTCTACGCTGCAAGAATGACGTTCCGAATTAGATTCCGAAATAAAAATCTATAAAAATAAATAAATTACAATTTCACATTGAGGGCCATTAAGTGCGGCCCGTTTACTCCCGCCGTTTTACCCGCGGCTATCATCCGAAATGAGATCTTGTCAGCTCCGGTCCCAATGCTCCCGAAACCTTTAAATTTAATATTCTACACTAAGAATGGCGTTCCGAATTAGATTCTGAAATAAAATACGTCAAAAAAAAAAGTTTTTTTTTTTTTTTTTTCTTTTAAATCACACCGTGCCCGGGGCAAATGGCGTCATCGGGTGCGTCGCAGTTACTCCCGCCGTCCACCCCGCGGCCGCTACTCGATATCAGATCCCACTCATCGCCGGCCCCGCTGCACCGAACCGCGGCTAAATTTATTATTCTACACTAAAAATGACGTTATGAGTTCGATTCTGAAATTTAAAAAAAAATAAATATTTTATTTTTAAATAAGAAAATTTTGAAAACACTTTGAGGGCCGTTAAGTGCGTTCCAGTTACTCCCGCGCTTTACCCGCGCCCGCCGCTCTGAATTGCATTCCCTCACCTCCTGACGAAAATGATTTATTTAATTTATTAATTATCGAAGACAATATTACCGATTTCTAAACGAAAATCTGAAACAGAAAAATCAGAAAAGGATACGGTCACATCTAGGACTGATTTTTTTTTTTTTTATTATTTTGGTGATTTTTCTCTTTCAGATTTTCTTTTAGAATTCGCTAATATTATCTTCGATAATTAAATATTACAATATTAGGTTTTACTCAGTAAAGTTATTCCAAAAAAATAAATAATTACTATTATTATTATTTATAATTTTTATTCACACATAAATATGACACTTAGGTACACAGCATAAGAAGAATAATAACAAAAAACCTAATTTTCCCCGAAACCGCTACGCCATCTATCGTCTACAATGTTTTGAACTCATCAAAAGACGAAAAAAAAGAAGAAAGGTTTGTGAATTGATTTCTTTTTTCGATATCATACTACAAGTCGTAAGTTGGGTTTCTATATTATATTGATCGGCGACCGGATAAATCATCAAAATGATAATTCATCACATATTTAAAAAGTTATGTAAAGTCATGGAAAGTGATGAATCAAAAACTTTTTTTTACTGGGTTAAGTAGGTTAGGTTAGGTCAGGTTAGGTTAGGTTGGGTTAGGTTAGGTTAGGTTAGGTAAGGTTAGGTTAGGTTAGGTTTAAACAAATCATCGTTTTTAATGATTCTATATCACTTTTTTAAAAGTGTGTTGAACAGTCACCGTGTTGAGTTAGCATGGAACCATATTGATCATAAATTTTATATATAATCATAATACATAGGGCGACTGAAGAAAGCCACACTAAGTTTATCGAAAACCGCCACGAGTGTCGATGAAATAAATAAATAAATAAATTAATTAAAATTAAAAGAAAATCGATAAATGCAATCAGGTTGCATGATAAATCACCACAATGACAACAGAACACACATTGAAAAAGTGATATGAAGTCATTAAAAGTGATGAAACAAAAATTGGGTTAAATACTTATACTCGTAACCTATTCAACCTAGTTTTTGTTTCATCACTTTTCATGACCTCACATCGCCGTTTAAAGGTTTGTTGAATTTTTGATTTTGACGATTTATCCGGTCACTAACCCCTAACCTAACCAGAATACGGGACACGTCTCCATCGTCTTTTTTTTTTCGAAAATTCGGTTAAAAAAAAAAAATAACATTCTGGAGGAGAACCACCACTTTCTTGCCCTGTTTTAGGTACTGACAGTACCCCTTCAGAGCAACAACTCGGAAACTGCTTTTAAATTTAACTGAAACTGTAATGAAACATTCTTTATGGGCATTCTGGTAATCATGTACCGCTTCTGTTGCGGTTATCATCTGGGCTCGCTCCACATGAATTAACATACACTTTACGCATTGAAAGAGTCCATAAATTTTTTTTAAGGTTTTTTTATTCTCGCGGCTCTATGGACGTTACCCTTGGCTTTACCCATCGATTTATATATTAGGCATGACCAATTACCACTCCCTAGAGACAAGTAGAGGTATTGCTTTGCTTAAATATTTTTTTCAACTAATAAACGATCACTTATCTAATAATGATATACTGGCCCAATTATTTTTTTTTTGTACCAGAGTCTCACTCTCGAGGACGTCATAACAATGACGTCTTCTATATAGTAGAGCGAGCCGCACTAATTTATTTATAAACTCACGAGAGCTACGTGCTTTTTGAATGCGGTAGATAAAAAAATAGATTTTTATTTTTTGTGTCCTATAGCGCATTTGCGAGATTTTTGGAATTGCATATACACTGCATAAATGGTACAATTATGGCTATTTTACTTGTAATTGTTATAAATAAATGTACAAATTATATAAATAAATACATACCTAACCCCCGTTTCTTATTTTCGGCATTCGGAGTGGTTGAGGGTGCAATGGCAAGGCCATTTCCTGGTTATCAGCTGAAAACGGGATACGCCGAGCAGTATCTTGTTCTGATCCAACTTCACTGTCCGAGTCAATGGTCAATTGTTCCCTGTGGGACTTCCTTTTTAGAGGGTCAAGCAGTAGGCGATGTGGAGGAAATTAGTTCATGAATCTTTTTCATAAGGTTTTTTTCACGGTCCCCCAAAGGATCTCCAGGATTCCTGGTGGAGCCATCGGAATCCTCCGACGAAACCGGAACAGACGCCATTTACACTGAAAAATGTCAAGACAATTGAAGAAAAGTCAAAATTAAAAGTAAAAAAAACGTTTTGGAGCAAATTGTATGTATGTAACATTTCAATGTTAACTTTTTTTTTCTAATTTCTAAATTTTAAAAAAGGGACATATGGGAATGTGGTAAATCCGCGCGATAACTTCACAATCGGAGGACGAGGCGTTCGGCCACCTAGAGAGAGTCACAGTTACTACCGCCGCTAATCCGCTTTAAAAAAAAAATCGCATAAAAAAAGCCCCCGAGGCACACTCCATTCGAGTGTCCCTCGGTGGGTGTTGTGAAAAGAATGTACGTACGTACGTATGTATGTATGTATGTATGTATGTAACATTTCAATGTTAACTTTTTTTTTCTTTTCCGTTCGTGAAACTCTCAAACACGCTAAAACCGTCACGAGTGCCGGGGACTTTGAAAAAAAAAAAAATTGCAAAAAAAAAGCGCGAACGAACGCGCGCACAAGCGTAGAGGACGGGGGCGCGTCACGTTTCACACGTGACACGCTCCGTCGTCCGTACGCTTGTACGACACGCTCGCTCGCGCTAGGCCGCAAACAGCAGCAGCATGGGGGGGCCGACGCTCCGTGGAGACGATCGGACGAATCTCTTGGCGTAGGGCTGAGTCTCAACGGATCGCAGCATGACGCTGCTCTACCGGGCACAACACCCTGCCAGGTACGAAGGTCGTCTGCGGACGATTCCGAGTTCCGACGTCGAACTTAAGCTTGGTCAGAGGCGGGGCGCCATCGCGCCGGGACATTTAACCACGTTGCGCAGTGCTCGCCTCGCCTCGTCGGGCTTCGACGGAGGCCCCCGCGGACGGGGGCCGCCTGATAGATGTCACATTGTTTAGAGAGCCTTTCGACTCGCGGAACTCACATCACGTATCACCGCCCGATTTGCCTAGGCGGGATACGGCCTTAGAGGCGTTTCAGGCCTAATCCTGTGGATGGTAGCATCGCACCACCGGCCGGTCGACCGAGTGCGTGAACCAAATGTCCAAAACTGCCGTTCCTCTCGTACTGAGCAGTATTACTATCGCAATGATCGGTCATCAGTAGGGTAAAACTAACCTGTCTCACGACGGTCTAAACCCAGCTCACGTTCCCTTTTGATGGGTGAACAATCCAACGCTTGGCGAATTCTGCTTCGCAATGATAGGAAGAGCCGACATCGAAGGATCAAAAAGCGGCGTCGCTATGAACGCTTGGCCGCCACAAGCCAGTTATCCCTGTGGTAACTTTTCTGGCACCTCTCGCTAAAAACTCTTTATACGAAAGGATCGATAGGCCGTGGCTTTCGCAGTCTCTATGCATACTGAACATCGTGATCAAACCAGCTTTTGCCCTTTTGCTCGACGCGAGATTTCCGGCCTCGCTGAGCTGGTCTTAGGACACCTGCGTTATTCTTTGACAGATGTACCGCCCCAGTCAAACTCCCCGCCTGGCAGTGTCCTCAGAACGGATCACGCGGGGAAATGCGGCGACGCGACGGAACGAACGGCGGCGCACTTGCGCACGCACACCGCCCGAGACCCGCCGCGGCTCGCCGCCCCGTACACGTTTGGCGCGAAAAACCCGTGACGCGCGGCATTAACGCCGGCGCACGCCCTCCGCCCAACTGAGTAAGTAACGAAACGATGAAAGTAGTGGTATTTCACGTTTGGAGGAATTGCTCCCGCCTCCCACTTATTCTGCACCCCTCATGTCACCTTACAATACCAGACTAGAGTCAAGCTCAACAGGGTCTTCTTTCCCCGCTGATTCTCCCAAGCCCGTTCCCTTGGCAGTGGTTTCGCTAGATAGTAGATAGGGACAGATGGGAATCTCGTTAATCCATTCATGCGCGTCACTAATTAGATGACGAGGCATTTGGCTACCTTAAGAGAGTCATAGTTACTCCCGCCGTTTACCCGCGCTTAATTGAATTTCTTCACATTGACATTCAGAGCACTGGGCAGAAATCACATTGCGTCAACACCCGCGAGGGCCATCGCAATGCTTTGTTTTAATTAGACAGTCGGATTCCCCTTGTCCGTGCCAGTTCTGAGTTGACCGTCGTCCGGCGGCCGTACAGGTAACCGAGCGTGCGCGAACACGCCGGCACCACACAGCGAGGAAGATCCGAGGGGAGGCCAAGGCGAGGCGCCGGGTGACGGAGATCCACACCCGCGCGGCACCCGAGGGCACCACGCGGGGAGACCCCGCCCGGCTTCCACGTCTCGGCCGATGACCTCTTCCCGACCAGGCCCGACACGCCACGGCCCTCAGAGCCAATCCTTATCCCGAAGTTACGGATCCAACTTGCCGACTTCCCTTACCTACATTATTCTATCGGCTAGAGGCTCTTCACCTTGGAGACCTGCTGCGGATATGGGTACGAGCCGGCGCGACATCTCCGCGTATCCCTCACCTGAATTTTCAAGGTCCGAGGGGCCGATCCGGACACCGCCGCATCGGCGATGCTCTTCGCGTCCCGAGCCCTATCTCCCCGCTATGGGATTCCAGGGCGCTCGAACGCTCAGGCAGAAAAGATAACTCTCTCCGGATCTCCCGTCGGCGTCTTCAGGCCACTTTGGGTTACCCCGACGAACTCTCTTGCGAGGGAACGATTTTTAAGACGGTTCCGCAGCCGGGTTCCGGAACTGCAACCGGATTCCCTTTCGCCCGACGGGTGTACTTTTAAGAAAACAATCTTTAGTAAAATCGTATAACTTTACACCATCATCAACATCGGATTTCTCCTAGGGCTTAGGATCGACTAACTCGCGTGCAACGGCTGTTAACGCGAAACCCTTCTCCACATCAGCCCTCAAGGACCTCGCTTGAGTATTTGCTACTACCACCAAGATCTGCGCCGACGGAGGCTCCAGGCGGGCTCACGCCCAGACCCTTCTGCGCACACCGCCGCGGCCATCCTACTCGTTGCGGCTTCAAAACGATCGCACGGCCGGAGCCGCACGAACGCCCCGCTTGCCTGCAACGGTCGAGTATAGGCTGAACGCTACAGCGCCATCCATTTTCAGGGCTGGTTGCTTCGGCAGGTGAGTTGTTACACACTCCTTAGCGGATTCCGACTTCCATGGCCACCGTCCTGCTGTCCTGAGCGACCAACGCCTTTTATGGTATCCGATGAGCGTTCATTGGGCGCCTTAACTCGACGTTTGGTTCATCCCACAGCGCCAGTTCTGCTTACCAAAATTGGCCCACTTGGCACTCCCATCCGAGCTCCTACTTCATCTTCGAGCAAGAAGGAGATCTCACCCATTTAAAGTTTGAGAATAGGTTGAGGCCATTTCGGCCCCAATGCCTCTAATCATTCGCTTTACCGGATGAGACTGTGCGAATGGCGGTCCGAAAACCGTCATGTTTCTCGAGCGCCAGCTATCCTGAGGGAAACTTCGGATGGAACCAGCTATTAGATAGTTCGATTAGTCTTTCGCCCCTATACCCAGTTCGGACGATCGATTTGCACGTCAGAATCGCTTCGGTCCTCCATCAGGGTTTCCCCTGACTTCGACCTGACCAGGCATAGTTCACCATCTTTCGGGTCCCAGCGTGTACGCTCTCAGTGCGTCTCGATAATCGCACGGGGGCTTTCTCGAAACGCCTCGGGAATGCGGCGGGGCGTCTGACGACGCCCGCGCATCTTCCCTGCGACCGGCTCGAGGCCGGCCTTTCACTTTCATTTCGCCTCTGGGTTTATCAGTGTTCCCAATGACTCGCGCACATGCTAGACTCCTTGGTCCGTGTTTCAAGACGGGTCCTGTGAGTGCCCAAAACAAAACCACCGCCGACCGGGACGCGTCCCGTCCGAGAGCGCGCCGCTAACGACGGACACCCGACGCGCGACACCCGCGACGCACTAGACGCCGGGGGCCACGCGAAGGACGCCGCTGCAGCGCGACGGACGCCCGCGAGGGGCGGACGCGATCCTCGTTCTCTACCGTCGCTGCGTAATGTACGCCGCGGCCGTGGACACCGCGGCTCCGCCTCGCAGAGCGAGACGGGTCAACCGCACGGCGCATTCGACCGCGGCGCGACGGGTCGCGGTGTTATACTAAGGGAGAAGTGCACGCGCTCCGGGAGCCTGACGGCGCACCCGCGCACCCACCGCCCCGACCCGAAAGCCGAAGGCGAAGGTTTGCGCGAGGCGCGAGCCCCGACGGAAGACACGATGAATCTCCCCGTTCGCTCGTTTGAGTTCCACAGGTTTACCCCTGAACGGTTTCACGTACTCTTTAACTCTCTCTCTTCAAAGTTCTTTTCAACTTTCCCTCACGGTACTTGTTCGCTATCGGTCTCGTGGTAGTATTTAGCCTTAGATGGAGTTTACCACCCACTTAGGGCTGCACTCTCAAGCAACCCGACTCTAGGGAGAGAGACCGTCGCGGCCGGCTACCGTCACCACGGGCCTGGCACCCTCTGCGGGTAAGCGGGCCCCGTTCAAGATGAACTTGGACAGGCAGCCGTGACTAATGACCGCGCGTGTATGTATAACTCTCCTCCCGAACGCTACATTTCCCGGCGGCCCGCCGGGGCCGCAGGATTCAGCGCTGGGCTCTTCCCGTTTCGCTCGCCGCTACTCGGGGAATCCTCGTTAGTTTCTTTTCCTCCGCTTACTGATATGCTTAAGTTCGGCGGGTGATCTCTCCTGATTTGAGGTCGACAACAAAAATTTTATAAATTCGAGAAGTACGCAAAGCAAGTGTGCGCGTATTCTCGCCCGTGCAGACTCTGTCAAGCGGGCGCGAAACCGACGAGCGTCCGCGGAGGTGCGCGCGGCCGAGAGCGCGAAGATCGCCCCGGACAGCCGACCGCTCGCGCGGTAGACTGCCCAGTTTTCAGCGTCGTCGCTAGCTCAAGGCTCGCACGCGTTCCTCCGCGTTTGGTATAACGCAAGCGGAAATCGCGCGCATCGAGAGAGCACTTCGTCAAATTTAACCGGACGCCGAGGTCCCGGCGCGCGTCTCCGAGGAGACGACGCGCGCGGGCCCCGGCGACGCCGGCAACGCTCGCTCTGCGCGCCCCCGTCCGAGGACGGGGGCGAGAGAACAGTCTGGTCGCATTGTGTGCGCGACCCTCAAACAGGAGTGGTCCGTCGACAAACTACGTCTTGCTCGGACCGCAATGTGCGTTCGAAATGTCGATGCTCATGTGTCCTGCAGTTCACACTCTGACGCGCATTTAGCTGCGTTCTTCATCGACCCACGAGCCGAGTGATCCGCCGTTCAGGGTAATAATGATAACAAACATAAATAGATACGTTTTAGTTTTCGGTTTTTACAATTTGGTTTGCGTTTTCGAAATGTTTATAATTCCATTCGACAAAAAGATTAATTTTGTACCGCCGCCTTCACGGCGACGGGTAAAATTTCACCGGACGAGCGGATAGAGGACGAAGCCCTCCTCCGCTCGACGCCGGCGGTTCTCGGTTCGCATCGGCGCCCTCGGGCGATCTCCGACGCAGTAATTTAGCATTCGTTCGATTATGGTATATATGTATAATATATGTTTTGTTTCATAATAATATTTCATATCATGGAAAGCGCAAACATTAAACACAGGAAATGATCCTTCCGCAGGTTCACCTACGGAAACCTTGTTACGACTTTTACTTCCTCTAAATGATCAAATTCGGTCAAACTTTCCGACGCGTCGGATGCCCGTGAGAGCTTCCGCGCACCAGTCCGAAGACCTCACCAAATCATCCATCGGTAGTAGCGACGGGCGGTGTGTACAAAGGGCAGGGACGCAATCAACGCGAGCTGGTGACTCGCTTTTACTAGGAATTCCTCGTTCATGGGGGAGAATTGCAAACCCCAATCCCTATCACGAAGGGGTTTCATCGGGTTACCCGGGCCGTTAGGCCAAGGAGGACACGCTGATCCCTTCAGTGTAGCGCGCGTGCGGCCCAGGACATCTAAGGGCATCACAGACCTGCTATTGCTCAATCTCGTGCGGCTATATATACCGCCGGTCCCTCTAAGAAGATTTTCATTGTACGCCGGTAGTGAAGACCGCGAAACGCACGAGACCCCGACGCGCGAACGCCGAAGCCGCGCGCACACGGACCCTCGTGATACCGGTTGCACGTCTATTTAATAGGCTAGAGTTACGTTCGTTACCGGAATTAACCTGACAAATCGCTCCACCAACTAAGAGCGGCCATGCACCACCACCCACCGAATCGAGAAAGAGCTGTTAATCCGTCAATCCTTCCAGTGTCCGGGCCTGGTGAGTTTTCCCGTGTTGAGTCGAATTAAGCCGCAGGCTCCACTCCTGGTGGTGCCCTTCCGTCAATTCCTTTAAGTTTCAGCTTTGCAACCATACTCCCCCCGGAGCCCGAAAGCTTTGGTTTCCCGGGAGCTGCCCACCGGGTTAAAATTATGAAACTTCGGCGGATCGCTGGCTGGCATCATTTATGGTTAGAACTACAGCGGTATCTAATCGCCTTCGAACCTCTAACTTTCGTTCTTGATTAATGAAAACACCTTTGGCAAATGCTTTCGCTTTAGTCCGTCTTGCGACGATCCAAGAATTTCACCTCTAACGTCTCAATACGAATGCCCCCAGTCGTCCCTATTAATCATTACCTCTGGTATCAGAAAGCCAACAAAACAGAACCGAGGTCCTATTCTATTATTCCATGCGTACAATATTCAGGCAAGTGTTAGCCCGCTTTGAGCACTCTAATTTGTTCAAAGTAAACAGCCGCGACGGCCCGCCTCGGTGCGCGGCCGACCGTGAGGCCGACCGACACACGCCGGCGGTGGACGCACCGGCGAGAAGCCCCGCAGACGTGCCTGTCGTACCGCATTCGGTAGACCGACACCGCAGGACACAATTTCAACTACGAGCTTTTTAACCGCAACAACTTTAGTATATGCTATTGGAGCTGGAATTACCGCGGCTGCTGGCACCAGACTTGCCCTCCAATGGATCCTCATTAAAGGATTTAAAGTGTAATCATTCCGATCACGAGGCCTCGGACGAGTCCCGTATCGTTATTTTTCGTCACTACCTCCCCGTGCCGGGAGTGGGTAATTTGCGCGCCTGCTGCCTTCCGTGGATGTGGTAGCCGTTTCTCAGGCTCCCTCTCCGGAATCGAACCCTGATTCCCCGTTACCCGTGACAACCATGGTAGTCGCATAAACTACCATCGACAGTTGATAAGGCAGACATTTGAAAGATGCGTCGCCGGTGCTAGACCGTGCGATCAGCTCAAAGTTATCTAGAGTCATCTCGAATGGCGACGGACGGGGCGCGAACCCCGCCGCCGATTGGTTTTTGATCTAATAAAAGCATTCCTCCCGTTACCGGTCAGAACCTCGTTTGCATGTATTAGCTCTAGAATTGCCACAGTTATCCAAGTAACCGTGTACGATCTAAGGAACCAAAACTGATATATTGAGCCATTCGCGGTTTCACCTTAATTCGGCTTTTACTGAGACTTGCATGGCTTAGTCTTTGAGACAAGCATATGATTACTGGCAGGATCAACCAGGGAGCTGCACCACCGTCGGAGGGTTTTTAATCCTCCGAACGACAGAGGCCCGCCCTCGCGTAGAGGGCGCGGACAACACGGCGTTAAAGAACACGCGACGGAGTCACCCGCACGAGTCACGCTCATTATGCGTACCGCTATATTCTCCCGCTCGGCGACCGTCGCTAGACGAAAGCTCCGCGGGAAAATTTTTGCTTCAAACGAAGAAAGCGCGCGTAGGACGGCTCCCGCCCGAGAGAGAGAGACCGCACCCGCGACGACGCTATCGTCCGATTTATAATTCCCATTCGTAAAACGTGTACACCGAAAGCGCACGCCTTTGGCGAGGCAACAGTGAGACGGGGATAAAATCCTCCGCCTTTGCTTTTGAAAATTCTGCTCGCGCGGAACTCCAGAGTCAAAACATGAGCGCGAACGCCGCGCAGAAGCGGGCGTCACGTAGTTTCTCGCAAATAACACCGCCGACACGACCGATAGGCCGCCGCAGTTTGCGAACGCCGTGCATCGAGAGCCCGCCACACTCGGCGGGCACAAAGCTGTGCCGGGTCGCGTTCTCGCTCGGGACGGCGCCGAGCGCGATGCGCCCGCTCCGACCCCTCGAAGGCGCGCAGGCGGCCGGGCCGTCGGGCCTCGGGCGGCTCGCGAAACCGGGCACAAGGCGCTCGGTCTCGGTAAATAAATTTACTCTCGTCACTTACTTTCGTATTCGCATTTTGGAAATTTTAAATTATTTCATTTAATCGATGATACCGACCGACCGTTCCCGGTGAGTTTAAAAAAACTTAATACAGAGGTACGTAGTTATTTCAAATTTACACAATAAGAACATATTTCAAATAAAAATAAAAACTTAACATAGATATAATAATAATAATAATAAATAACTAACATAACTAACTAAATATATAACTAACAGATCGAGCGATTAGTCATAATAGAACCGATATAGTTTTACATGACAAAATTTTTAAAAATAACTTATATCATCGATGTCGCTATTCCGAATTCCTGTAATATTCAAAAATCTGTTAGTGAAAAAATAAGAAAATACACAGATTTAGGAAATGAGAAAAAAAGAATTTGGCATTCTCAGACTATAAAAATATTACCATTCGTTATTTCGGCTACCGGCATTATACCTAGCTCTCTTATTAAAAATTTAGGCGTATTAGATCTATCAAAAAATTTATATATAAAGATGCAAAAGTCGGTCATTTTGAATACATGTAGGATAACAAAAGATTTTTTTAAATGTTTATGTTGAGGGATCTGTAGGATTTATTTATAGGCCCCGTTAGGAGTTCTACCGAGCCGAACCCTCCGATATGAAAATATCTGGAGTCGGTGAATTATTTTCCCATTTGATCTCTGTTGAGTTGACGTGTTGTTCTTGTATTGTTTTGTATTTATTTTACTTTTTTAAATTTAAATTCCATTGACAAAGATCAATTTTTTGCTAATAAGTATTGGCAAAAAATTTTTATTGGCATAAAATTATATTGGCAGAAGATTTTATTGGCATCAAATTTTATTGGCAGAAAATTTTATTGGCCTAAAATTTTATTGGCATAAAATTATATTGGCAGAAAATTTTATTGGCATCAAATTTTATTGGCATCAAATTTTATTGGCAGAAAATTTTATTGGCATAAATTTTAATGGCAAAAATTTTTGTCAATTTATCTATTTGCAAAAATTGTAATCGCACCTAACCTGACCTGACCTAACCTAACCTAACCTAACCTAACCTAACCTAACCTAACCTAACCTAACCTAACCTAACCTAACCTAACCTAACCTAACCTAACCTAACCTAACCTAACCTAACCTAACCTAACCCAACCTAACCTAAACCTAACCTAACCAAACCTAACCTAACCTAACCTAACCAAACCTAACTTAACCTAACCTAACCTAACCTAACCTAACCTAACCTAACCTAACCTAACCAAACCTAACCTAACCTAACCTAACCTAACCTAACCTAACCTAACCTAACCTAACCTAACCTAACCTAACCTAACCTAACCTAACCTAACCTACACTAACCCAACCTAACCTAACCTAACCTAACCTAACCTAACCTAACCTAACCTAACCTAACCTAACCTAACCTAACCTAACCTAACCTAACCTAACCTAACCTAACCTAACCTAACCTAACCTAACCTAACCTAACCTAACCTGATACATAAAGTAAATTCACCCGGCACCCACAAGACTAGGCAACATTTTAGAATTGTTATATTATATCATTTATTCTGTTGAGTTAAAAAAAAAAGAAAACTTAATAGACGACATTGAAATTAAATCAAATAAATTCATATTTACACGTACATTTTTTAAAAATATATTCAATTAAAAATTAACATTTTTACCTCTACAAGAGTCCAAAAAACACTCGTCTGTGAAGTGTAAAAAAATAATAATAAAATTTTACTTTTAAAACATATGTAAATAGGAGAAAAAAAAAATCATAACAAAACATATAAAGTGAAGAGATTTTTGTATATTTATACATAAGTACATACATACATACATACATACATACATACATAGTAAGAAAACGATTTTAAAAGGGATTCGAATAAAACAAATTCACCGACTATTACAGACCGCGATGCGCCCGCTCCGACTCCTCGACTGCGCTCAGACGGACGCCCGGGCGGTCGGGCCTCTCGCGGAACCGGCCGCAGTAGCGCGAGCCGCGTCGCCTCATCTCCGGCCGTCTGCCCGACTGCTCACGCTCGGTCTCGAAAAAATAAATTTACCCTCGTCGCTCACGTCTTCTCACTATCGAAATGTTAAATTATACATACATACATACATACATACATACATACATACATACATACATACATGATAAGAAAACTAAAAAATAAACATTTTCACACTGAGGGCCATTAAGTGCGGCCCGTTTACTCCCGCCGTTTACCCGCGGCTACCACCCGAAATGAGATCCTCTCAGCTCCGCTCCGGTCCCCAATGCTCCCGTAACATTTAAATTTTTTATTCTACGCTGCAAGAATGACGTTCCGAATTAGATTCCGAAATAAAAATCTATAAAAATAAATAAATTACAATTTCACATTGAGGGCCATTAAGTGCGGCCCGTTTACTCCCGCCGTTTACCCGCGGCTATCATCCGAAATGAGATCTTGTCAGCTCCGGTCCCAATGCTCCCGAAACCTTTAAATTTAATATTCTACACTAAGAATGGCGTTCCGAATTAGATTCTGAAATAAAATACGTCAAAAAAAAAGTTTTTTTTTTTTTTTTTTTTCTTTTAAATCACACCGTGCCCGGGGCAAATGGCGTCATCGGGTGCGTCGCAGTTACTCCCGCCGTCCACCCGCGGCCGCTACTCGATATCAGATCCCACTCATCGCCGGCCCCCGCTGCACCGAACCGCGGCTAAATTTATTATTCTACACTAAAAATGACGTTATGAGTTCGATTCTGAAATTTAAAAAAAATAAATATTTTATTTTTAAATAAGAAAATTTTGAAAACACTTTGAGGGCCGTTAAGTGCGTTCCAGTTACTCCCGCGCTTTACCCGCGCCCGCCGCTCTGAATTGCATTCCCTCACCTCCTGACGAAAATGATTTATTTAATTTATTAATTATCGAAGACAATATTACCGATTTCTAAACGAAAATCTGAAACAGAAAAATCAGAAAAGGATACGGTCACATCTAGGACTGATTTTTTTTTTTTTTATTATTTGGTGATTTTTCTCTTTCAGATTTTCTTTTAGAATTCGCTAATATTATCTTCGATAATTAAATATTACAATATTAGGTTTTACTCAGTAAAGTTATTCCAAAAAATAAATAATTACTATTATTATTATTTATAATTTTTATTCACACATAAATATGACACTTAGGTACACAGCATAAGAAGAATAATAACAAAAAACCTAATTTTCCCCGAAACCGCTACGCCATCTATCGTCTACAATGTTTTGAACTCATCAAAAGACGAAAAAAAAGAAGAAAGGTTTGTGAATTGATTTCTTTTTTCGATATCATACTACAAGTCGTAAGTTGGGTTTTCTATATTATATTGATCGGCGACCGGATAAATCATCAAAATGATAATTCATCACATATTTAAAAAGTTATGTAAAGTCATGGAAAGTGATGAATCAAAAACTTTTTTTTTACTGGGTTAAGTAGGTTAGGTTAGGTCAGGTTAGGTTAGGTTGGGTTAGGTTAGGTTAGGTTAGGTAAGGTTAGGTTAGGTTAGGTTTAAACAAAATCATCGTTTTTAATGATTCTATATCACTTTTTAAAAGTGTGTTGAACAGTCACCGTGTTGAGTTAGCATGGAACCATATTGATCATAAATTTTATATATAATCATAATACATAGGGCGACTGAAGAAAAGCCACACTAAGTTTATCGAAAACCGCCACGAGTGTCGATGAAATAAATAAATAAATAAATTAATTAAAATTAAAAGAAAATCGATAAATGCAATCAGGTTGCATGATAAATCACCACAATGACAACAGAACAACACATTGAAAAAGTGATATGAAGTCATTAAAAGTGATGAAACAAAAAATTGGGTTAAATACTTATACTCGTAACCTATTCAACCTAGTTTTTGTTTCATCACTTTTCATGACCTCACATCGCCGTTTAAAGGTTTGTTGAATTTTGATTTTGACGATTTATCCGGTCACTAACCCCTAACCTAACCAGAATACGGGGACACGTCTCCATCGTCTTTTTTTTTTCGAAAATTCGGTTAAAAAAAAAAAATAACATTCTGGAGGAGAACCACCACTTTCTTGCCCTGTTTTAGGTTACTGACAGTACCCCTTCAGAGCAACAACTCGGAAACTGCTTTTAAATTTAACTGAAACTGTAATGAAACATTCTTTATGGGCATTCTGGTAATCATGTACCGCTTCTGTTGCGGTTATCATCTGGGA